>NW_025785151.1:0-20906 GCF_021130785.1 Homalodisca vitripennis | reverse complement strand
ACGGTGGAGACTTCGGCGTTGGTGTTGGTGTTCCGGGCATCTTCCCACAGTTCCAGATTGCTTTGCATTGAGGTCCCCAGCAACAAGTGCAGGGGAAAACCAGGACCGCAGCAGGGCATCAAGGCCAGCGAGTTTGACAGCGTGTTTTCTAGGTGGATTGTAGGACGGAGGCAATCTCCAGTTCGGTCTCCGCTGTAGTGGATGGCAATCCGGGTGAATCTCAGCTCCTGGGGCAGTGGACTGCTGCCAGGAAGACGATGGGGTCACTCGCCGATGACAACATGAATCGCCGAGGCATCCGACGGGTCGTCGTTGATTCTTCAGCTGCCTATTGGTGGCCGGGTATATCTGGTAATTGGGGGGATATTGAAGCGATCTGTCGCCCTGAAGTGAGTCTTTCCTGTAGCAAGGAAGCAGACGTCCACATACCATTTCAGGCTAAGTAGGTTGACCGAAGTTTCACAGGCCGGCTTCTTTGCCAGCCCGTCCGGCGTTCCAGCTGAACAACTCTCAGCATACCCATGGGACGTTGGCGGACAAACTGTTGGTCCATGAGGCGTGACATCAACACCACTATGTTGGTTCAGCTGAGTAAGTAATCTGATTTAGTCCTTACCTTGAGATCTGAGGCAGGAGGGAAGCTGGCGTGAGAAATCGGCGTGATTCAATGTTTTTTGTGAGGCCGGCTGGGCTTGTAGTTCAGGATTGGGGAAAGCAGGGCTTATGGTGGCGCTCAGCACTGAGATTCTCCGGTGTGGGCCTGGGGTAGTGCTTGGTCTGGCAGGGGGCAGGAGAGGAGAGTCCTCGATTGTTGGGTTCTCTAGTTGATGAGAGGCAGGTTGTTGACGTTGTCTCGGGAGGTTGAGGTCTTCGGAGTTTTGAACCAGAAACGGGCCCCCCGATCTTTACCGGCTTCCGAGCTGGGGCGATGCACGGCGGACGCCTTACCATCTCGAAGTACCATCTTCCTCGGTTTTCATTGGGAGGGCTCCACCGGGCTGTCATCTACGGTGGCAGGAGGGGCAGGAGCAGGGAGTTTTCGAGGTTTAGGAGGCTCAATCCTGGAAGGTACATGCCTCTGAACCTCCTGGCAACGGCAGCATACGAGAGCTTCTTCTCGTTTTTGAAGGTGACACACCACGGTAGTTGACAGAGTGGGCCTCTCCACAATTGCAGCATCTGGCCGGGGTTGAAGCTTCCTTCAGGCAGAGGCTGGACGGATAATTATCACCGCATCGTACACAGCGGAGCTCACGGTGGCAGTTGCTGGAGCCATGCCCAATCCCCTGGCATCGGTGGCACTGGACTGGTCCACTAGGCCTGGTGTACTTCCTGACCTCCAGCCTGCAAAAGAACAGAGTCCGGGCGGTGTATACATCAGTAGGAGGCCGGAGCCCATCGCCTCCACGGAGGGTTGATGAGCCACAGTCTGGTCGGTTGTCCACGTCTTGTCTTCAGGAGCGTGGCCTCCACGATGCCATAGCCATCTCCTTGGAAAACCTCGACGACCTCTTCCGGCGATAGGGTGGCTGGGAGGACCTTTGATCACCACCTTGAGTAGGCGCTCAGTGGTCATGGCCGAAAGTGTGGAACTTCAGCCCCTGTTCCTGTAAGTACCTTTGTAGTTGCCGAAAGTGGGCCGCGGTGCTCGTCTTCAGCCGTGAGCGTCCGAGCGGTGCAGATTGCCTCCAGGTCGCCCCCAACCAGCTGTTTGATGGTAACAGCATGGCTGGGCCCATCCTTTGGGGGAAGTCCATGATGATGGGAGGAATGCCTGGCCCTCGCTCGACGTCCATGTCTTCGCCTCTGTGTTGGTGTCCGTCCGTCGGCTTTTCGGCGGAAGAGTCGAAGCTGGAGCCGCTTGTCGTTTCCGCAGGACCCGCGGCAGGACGGCCTGAAGTTCCAGAGTTGGCCTCAAAAGTAGCTGGATCCATCAGCTGGGCAACTGGAGCAGAAGTCCGCGGTGGTGTCAGGTGGCCTTTGGAAAGGCATTATTTTTGGGATTTTATTCCGACCGGCGTGGGTTCCCCTGGCACTTGGTCGCCGCACCCTGGCATCTCTGGGGGGTAATCCCGACTTCACCTGGGCCCTGTTCTCTATGTCCCGGGGTGGCACGGTGTTGTTGCTGGGTCGAGATGCAGTTGGCAGGTCGTGGATGGTCTCCAATGGGCCATCGGAGGTCTCCATTAGGCCGTGGGAGGTCGCTGGGGCAGCAGGAGCCGCAATCCGGGCCTCTTTTTCAGAAGAATCAACCCTTAAAAGTCGAGGTGGATGCTTTGACCGGTCAGTAGTCCTTTATTCATGTAAACTGTATGTGGTGTCTTGTTTTTCCTTGACTTAAAATATTCTTTGACCTTCTGAGTCTGAACTCTCTGAACATTCTGAGGGTGAATAGTTCTTGTCTTCATCTATATCATCACTATTATCAATCAAAGCCTTAAAAATATTTAATCTATCACTATTTTGCTGATCCATTTTTTGATTGACCTGTAAAAGAAGCTGACTATAATTTCTCCTCAAATCTTTACAACAACATTTTTAGAAAATGAATTGTGTTCAAACAAATTAACGCAATTACGTTATGAGTTTTATTTTTTTTTTTTCTGAGGTCAGCAAAAATTCACTAGTTTTCAATTTTTAAAAACTTTTACACTACTATATAAAGCTTGAAAAAATGTCTCAAGTCACATAGAAGTAAATAATTCTCCAAGTACTCTCTTCATTTGTTATAAAATATGTGAGAATGGACCATAAAACATTTGGATTTGGTAAAATATGTAATTGTAGACTGATTCTTTCTGTACATTTATAGTACTGAAAGGGATTTAAAAACCATAAATAAACAAATTTTTTTGCTTACGCAATAAAACATAATTAAATTTTAATCAACTTAAGTATCCGTTACACAAGAAAATGAATTCATTGCAAAAGTCCTTAACATTAAAATCCTCTTAAGTGCAAATGCGATATGATAACGTAGGAACTGTTTCATATCACTGTTTTTTTTTCTGTGATTGATAATCACAAGACTAGAATGTGAACTGCTTTGAGTTAAAAAGAATATTTAGAGAAGATCTTTTAATTGTAAAGTATTAAAGCAACTCGTCCATAAATCTTTGTCTCAATTCTGATCTTCGCAAGCGTACTTCTGGTTGTAGATTTTCCCGCCCCTAACGTCTTTGAACATTAAACTTAAACAATTAAAAAAGTCCTGGTCTTTATCAAGCTTTTTGCCATTGCATTTGTTCCTGGTCGCGCTTCTTCAACCTAATGTAGTATAAGTTTAACGAATTGTGTAAATAAAAACATATGTATATATCGAAAGCTGCGATACCTGTCGTGTGTTGTTTCCATGGATAAAAGAATATTTAATACGTACACTTTCGTGTATATTTCACCCTTTTCTCTTTGTTCTTGCCTTTACTTGCTTGTTTACGTCATGACTATTATTAGCTTTAAGCACATGTTATTATTTCATGTTCAATGAAATCTTACGCATTAAATATACTTCAATATATATGGATGTTATATACGTGACATGAATTTTACTTTAAAAATTAATTCATGTCATAATATAACCTTTTTCCAACAAACTCACCTATACTATGAACTGTTTACATCATTGAGAAATCTTATACACGGGTTTTTTGGAATGAATAAACTTTAAATATTCCTAGTCAAGTTTTAATATATTTTTATTTCTATAGTATGGCCTGTAATAATTTTAGGAGAAGTTTTAAAAGTGCAATGTTTGGGTATACTACGTAAATTAGGTAGGCCTACGTAAAAGCTACAATCTGATAAATCTTTTTTTTTAATAGACAAATTAGCAATACCGTAAACGGTCACATCAATAAAGATTCCAGGCTAATAAAGTCTTACAGTAATATATTGACACATACAACCATAATCTAATAAAGGAACAAATCTTTAATATAAGGGTGTTATTGAAATGGTTTATATGGTAAGTACTCATATTAGTGTATAATCCAATAACATGCATTTTCGTTAAATTGTTGGTACTACATATGACTAACTAAAAGCAATATTTCAGGTAGAACTACCTGTTTTCAGATCAGAAATGATTTTACACACCGATTGCCACTATATGTTTTGGGTACAAAGAGGATGAATAAATTAAAAAACACAAATTAACAAGGTTCTATACAAAACGTACCAAAGAATGCTACAACTATAATACAAGCTCAAGCAATAAAATCTGCTTAAACTGTTCTGGTGCTTTGTGCTGTGATAAATATTCGTTAAAACTAAGATGTTAACTGCTTTGGATGACAAGTGGTAGTGAGAGGCATAAACTGTGATTTCTGAATAATGAAAGTAACTCATCCATGTAAGTCCTGGTCCTGGTCCTGGCCCTGGGCCATCAAATTAGTGTTCCTGGCGCTACTTCCGCGACTAGTTGCAAGTTGGACGAAGTTTAAAAAAGGTGCGACATTTCACATTCAAATTATTAATTAAAATATTAAATTATATACCTACGTTGTTTCCATGGATTATAAATAATAATTTATGCAATCTGCTACGTGGTTTTCACCTAAATTTTATTATATTAGTAACGTCACGACTACTACTAACATTAAACCCATTTTCTTTTTACTCCAACACAATCATAAAGAGACAAAAAACTAACTTTATTTAACCTAAGAAGACAAAAGTTTAAATAAAACACTATAACACATAGTAATAATATAATTGTTCCCTGCCTTCAATACGTGCTATATTAATATTTATACATTATTATCCAGGGTTATTGTTTCACATAACATTTAGTACTGTTGCTAATAATTAGGCGACATTAACGTACTCTTAAATTTATAAATAAATAATATAACAAACCAATTAACAAAAATGCATTAATAAAAATTATACTTATATTAAAATGTGAACATTTTTTTAAATTAGTTATGAATATAATACATCAACGTAAAACAGAGACATCGGAGAGTTTATCACTTATTTATTAAGTCAGCGTATCAGGTAAGAAAATGGACATTGTTAAAGAATGTACGTACATTGCTTTAATATCAAACGCTTGCAATGAATTCCTCAAAAAGCTTGAACGAATGGAATCCCACAAACTTAATATAACATTTCAATGTCGAATTAAGTCAATCTATTCAAGGTATTACATCATGTAGTTTTATTAGAAAAACACTACCTTAGGTATTGTTAATTGAAGGTTAATTAATCTGTGTGTAGTTATTCCTTTATATTATACGATTCATTTAAACACTTAGAGAATGTTGTCCCTTCCTTTAATTAATTTCCTTTAAATAAAGGAAACAGGCAGTTTATTTAGTATACACAAGGTCCGTGCACACGAACCACAAATGGTGGACTGAGTATACGGGCGAGTAACGCATCTGTAGATTTACCAGATATTACATATTTATTTTATGAGTATTTCATACAGCACAGTCAAAAATAAAATATCCTTAATGTCTAAATCCAGTGACATAAACCTACTGTTATTGAAAATCTATTTATTAATTTTAATACCTTAGTTGTAATAATAAAGTTCAAAGTGAATTACTATAATTTAAGAAATATTTAGTAAAAATGTTTGTAGCTACTTTCAAATATAAAAACAGTAAATATAAATAATACTAATAAATTGAATATTTATAACTGGCTAAATGTATTTGTAATTTATCGCCAAATACAATTTAAAGATTAGGGATTTAGGGTTCTAAATTTACGTTTTAAAAATGTTTTCACTTACTAACTTTTAGAATTTAAAATAACAACACTCTTATAAATATTAAAATCTCTGAATAATCATTACTTTTCAAATAAACCTATTAAATGTTCCTTAATTTTTATTGTACACATGTGTGTTAGATTTTAGGTTATGAAAAATATTATAATTGTTTTATATACTGTACAGTTCAGATTTTCAGCAAGTCAAACAATTTAAATCTTACAGCACAAAAGTTTATAAAATTTAAATGCATTGAAATCTTGTAATATCTTTGTTTTATTAATCTGAGGAATTGTCAGAATACAAAGTGTAGAGTTGGCTTGTGAAACGGAAGGCAGTATCCACTATAATGCAAATTAGAAAATGAAAAATATCCTAATACAAAATTTTATTTTAGTATTATTGTCACGGTATTGTTGACGGCTCCCCGTAAACAATATTGCACGTGAGTCTAAGCGTACAAACGCGCACGGGCGTGCTTTTATTGACTGGTCGATTGTTTAGTAAGCTAATTAGCAATTTGTAGTTTAATTTTAATTTGTTTTATTATTTTATATTTTTTAACAGAATGTTTTTGACATTGTACTAAATTTCATTACTTACAATTTTAATTTTAATTTATTATAATTTGTTGCGTTCTTATTATCCATTATTTATAAAATCTTTAAATAAGATCATCTTTTATATTTAAATTTATTTAATTTGAATTACCATGGTAAACTACAATTAAAATTAAAGGAAACATTGCTTTTAAATACAAAATATTATATATTTTTCTTTGCATATATACGTTACAATGATACATTAACATAAGGTATTTTCAGCTAAATAATGAAATGTTATTCTAATGAATTCAAGCAGAAAAACCACAATTAGAATGAACAGTGATCCCTACAATGAAGACGGATTTAAAGCAGCTGCTAACCATTTTGATTGAGTGTTCTATTAAACTATAGTGTCTAATGTTTCGCTTGGTCATTTTTTACTACGTAATATGTATGGGATTTTTATATTTTACAAATAAATTATTGAACAATGCCCTTTAATGCATGTCAAGTTAAAAGCCACGGGTAAGAGATCCAATATAAAAAGTATGAAAACCTAAAATGAGAAAATATTACTACCGACCGAATTTGTAAACTCTAAGAAATTTTTTGTCCTAAAATACAGATTGTTGATGGGTATTTCATATAAGTGTATTTAGCGTAGACTAAGGCGCAATAGTATATAATACATTGGTGCACACGTGTTTTCGGCTATATAAGTACTTCTGAGGATGACCAGCATTTATTGCTTTGGGGTATAAAAATAAGACATTCATTTAGAATCCGTCATCTTATAACGGTCATAAGATGCAATTTAAAATAATTGTATTAGCACATAGACCTACTTTATATTTTGAAGGAATTGACAAATTTATATAGTAAGATAGAAAACAATCTTTGCGTAAAATTTTTGTGGGAGTCGAATTGGAAGAGCATAAAGGGTTAACATTACAATTTTTAATGAATCATATATACAGTAGCTGTACACACGTAAGCCCAACTGTCAGATTTTGTGTTTGGTAAAGTATAATATACAAAACATCAAAATATTGTTAAATTCTGTTTTATTTATACAATTTACTAGTCTTAAAGTGATATAACTGATTTTTGTGTCTATCCATTAGTTTTATTTGTGTGAGAAATTAAGAGAAATAATTGAAAAACTATTGCTATTTAAGTTTTTAATTCTTTTAATAACCTCACTCAACGTTAATTGGCACAACAAGGTTCACGAAATGATAAATACCAAAATACCAAAGTTATAAACGAGATACCAAATCCAAAGTGATGGTCGTAATAGTTATATCAGCAATTTTATACAAAACGTTATACATGTGATTAATGAAAATTTGATTGATAAATCACACTTGCGGTGATTTAAAATGTACAAATAAAAACATACTAGTATTCCCTTTAACTCAAAACCAATAAACCTCTCCTTTGATATGCTATCCCTAAGATGGACCCTTTCCATGGATAATAACAGTTTTTTACGTACGTTTCACGTGTTTACTTAAACTTTTTCTTAGCAACTTTGCTTCTTTACGTCAAAACTAGTACTAACATTAATCCGATTGTATGGTTATGTGATTATCTATCTATATAAAAACTATAGAGGCAAAAAGATATGTTTTAATTTAATTTAAATGTGATTTCTGTCTTAGGTTATGGTGTATGTTGTAATAGATCCAAAGTGTTTTAGTTACTTTGAAAAAATATGAAATATTTCCCCCTGTACACTATAGGTACAAAGTAATTAGAGTAGCCGAGAACAAAAATGTAGCAGCTTTAATCACTATTGTTACGATAGCGATAAATAATTAGAGTATACATTAAGATTGATTATTAATAAAACTAAGTACCTCATCCTTGTAGGTCCTGGTCCTGCTCCTGGGCATCGCATCCTGTTCCTGGTGGTGGTTCTCTTACTTACTGCGAGTTGAGCTACTTTTAAAAAAGTACACTGAACTTTCCTAAATAATTTTTTTTTTAATCTCCAAACTTTTTCTTTGTTGTTTCTATGGAAATCTATAATTTTAATAAAAAATACTACTTAGTATGTTTCAGCTGTTTCAATGATTTTATTTCTATATTAAATAACATATTTTAGGTCACATATATTACCAATATTCAACTGACCAACACACAGTAATGTTTATCAATTCACAATATGTAATTATAAATAAGAATAATCTGTGCAGTTAGAAGTGGAATAAAACTTAATGTTAAGGATTTGTTGTCCGTAATAGGTTATGGTGAGTGGTATAAAATATCCAAGGAAAACGTTATATGTGTCGTTTAATCTGTTGTTCATTTACATATACAAACCTAAGTACATTTCATAATTATGTTATCACGTAATTTGGGTAGTGTATAATACACAACACGTTTCTAATACACAGTACTTTTCAATTTCCTTACAAAATTACAGCTATCACGAATTTCATTACATGAGTGCAATTGTTACCTGAGAATGTTGAAAAGTGTATTACTTTACATAATATTGCGTATTTGAGAGGATCAATTAAATTAGCTTAAGCGTTTTTTACAAGACCGGCTTGATGTCTTAAAGATCTATGGACATTCATTTTAATTATTCTATTCATTATTTTAATTACTATTATATTCACGTTTATTCTAAACGAGATTAAAAAATAATACTTGAGTATTTTTTATGCAAACAAGCTTTGTAACTATACCAACAGTAAGACGATCTGAATGTCCTACTTATGTTCTGCTCATAGTTTTAGAAACGCTACATTATAATAAATGAGTTGATTTTTACCTTTCACCACAGCTAAACAATGTTTATTCTATAGGTTAAAATCTCTAACACTATCCTCTGAGGTAGGTTCTGTGATGGTCCTTTGTCCATTGTACATGTACCGTAATCAGACCCAATTTCAGATAAGACAGTGGTCGACCTACGGAGAGATCAGACGCTACTTCTGGTGGAAGGTGATTGTAGAAGAAATCTACTCATCCTCAGACCCGGATGGAATCTACTCCTTCTCGCTCTTTCTGTTTAAACAAACATCAAGACGAACCTAAAGGTTACTCTCCCAAGAGCAACCTTGATCATGTCACTAGTGTATGGAACACGGACTGAAGTCACAGTAGTTGAGTCAAGGAGGAAGGAATTCTTCCTCGAATAGTATGGAGCAATTCAGTTATTATCCCAGTAGTTGTGCGAGTGTTTCTTTGTTCTTTTTCAGGGAACGCGGTTTTCGACATATTAGAGAAAATATAGTTTTATAAAGAGTAGTTAAACTAAATGTTTTTTTAATTATTCAAAGAAATATATATTTTCAGTACGTTCAATGTTTTAATACATCTCTGTGAAAAAATTTTAATGATTTAAACAAATATTGTATCACTCAGTATTACAATAACATTACACATACAACAATTGGATAATTTATTACGGTTGACCATTTCAAAAATTAAGTATTAATTCAACTACAATTAATGTCAGCCATGTAACAGATACTTATTGTCTGTTATTGATATTATTCCCTGGTTTCCGCCCTTAGTAATTTTATCGCCAATAACTGACCGGATATGAGTGCCTCGCCGTCAGACAGCAAAGAGTAATTGGAAAATACTTCACTTTGACACAAACTACTCCTGTTCAATACAACGAGAAAGTGTTAATCTCGGATTTCAAATAAAAGAAGCTCAGCATTTCATTAATGTAATTTTCAGGTCAACCTTTTGTTTCAGCAATACATTTTTAAATAAGTATATACAAAAAGAAAAAGAATAAACAATACAAGTTTTCCTAGTTCCTCGATTTTTAGATATTTTGCTTTTAGTTTACTACCAAATATGATTTAAACCTCATAGTAATTAATATACCAGCCGTTCCTGATGTAACCGAAAAATTATTTCCCGACTTTAACGCTTTATGGTCTCTTAAAATTGCGTACAATTTTGTACCAATTGTATTAAATAATAATTCTGGGGTAACAGGCTTACTGGTGGAAGCAGTAGGCCCAGATGAATGATAAGGACTGGTCTGTACAAAAAAGGCTGCTATTGGCGAGGCGCGCATAGCAGATGGCAGTGTTTGATAACGAAATTGAGAAGTGGGGTGAGGTAGACGTGCCGTACCTCCGTCTCAGTTAATCGGAAGTGATTGTAAACGAGTAGAGTTGAAAGTGCTTAGAGTAAATCTTTTGCTAATCGTCATCGAACCTGCGGGTAAGTGAAACCTTTTAACTGGAGTCCAATCAATATTCATTCTTAGTTATTTTGAAATAATTTTCGGGAAAAAAATATTGTAAAAATTAAATTTAATAGGAATTTAGGAACTTGTCCTTTTGATCTGAGCAATATAAAACTTGTTGTTGCAGTAAGCACATGTATATAAAATTTTATGTAAAAAATACTAAAAGAGTTTTGTGGTTGTTACAGATGCTTTCAGCAATTTTTTTAATTTATTAAATCTCTATCACTGAAGAATTTTTGATTTATTAAATCTCTAACACTAAAGAATTTTTTGATTTTAAATCTCTAACACTGAAGAATAATTTTTAAAGTAAAGTAAAGAAAATAAAAATTGAATTTTGAAGATAAATTAAAGTGAAGAATTGCCAGATTCAGATTAGAGTGTGAATGTTTGAATTTTGAAAATTAAATAAAAGACAAGCTGTAAGAACTTTGTACATTTTGGAAGTGAAGAATATATTACAAGTTTGAATTTAAAAGTCATCAAGAAGTTTATATTTTAATTTAATTCCAGTTATTATTTTTAAGAAGAAGTTTTATTTTAGTTTAAACTTTATTTATTTCAGAAAATTTACTTTTATTTTTAAACCTTCACAAAAAGTTTATTTTAAATTTCAAAGCTAACCCCTCAAATGCCAGTAAAACTGTACATAAATGTTTAACTACATTTATGTATATAATAACATGATAAAACCGAAACAATTATTTTAGGTTATTATAGTATATTATACCACTTAATTACGTAAAATGTACTTTAGAGTTTTAACTCCATCTCCTTTATAAAAATAGTAAATTGTCTAATCATCCAACACCATTTTCACAAAACGCAGTCTGATGTGGTTTTCCAGTTGTCAATATATATTTTTTATAAATGTTGAAGCAAAGTTACAGGTAAGCTCACTGAACCATAAAAACTACATTCCTTCTAAACCATAAAAAACGAGGATACATAAATTACTTTTAAACACAAAATTATAGGAAAATTAAAATAAAAAATATTATAATAAAAAATATTTTATCTAAAAATATATTAAAAAATTAATTATACCCTCCTCTCATTTCGCACACATTTATCATAAAATGGCTTATAACATAATTCCTTATCTTGACTGAATATAAATGGACATGTCGTTTGCGATATGAAATGCTTTAAACGTAAAGCAAAATATAAAAATCAATTTTGAATACTATAAATTATTTCATTAATAAAAAAATACATAGTTGCGGGATTCAATCAACATAGGATCTAAGCGGAGATTCGTAGTTAATTACAATAAAACAACACTTTTCACAAACGTTCTCATTGGTTTAGCCACAGAGGATGTGTGATTGTGATGACAATACGTACCTTAGCAAATGTTGGATAACTGATTGGAATAACATTATTGTTATATATATTTTTAAAGCATTTAATATTATTTGGATAGAAGACATGTTTGTGTACAACATCTGCTTTATAAATTAAAAATACTACATTAAATAATACATTTTGACCTTGAATTTTAGTCGGTACTAACCTAAGCATAAATTAATATACAAAAACGTTCTCTATTTGTATATACGTACACAGATCTCAGAATCCTACTTCTGTCAAAAGACTGCTAAGACAGGTTTTGTAATAGTATAATTTTAGTAAAAGTTTAAATAGTAATTTTCTCTTTTATATTAGTTTTACAGTATTGACTGACCACTGCATATTTGATGTTTGTTGACATGCTCAATAAAAGTAGTACATATATACTAAAAGTTATTTTTCCTATCTGGTTATTTTATTATTCTGTGCTTAGCAGCAGTTTTGCGAGGAAAGTTTCACGTAAGAAGTATTTTTACTATCCAACTTACTCTATCATTTTTACACTATAACGTAAAAAAAATCCAAAATTGTAGGTAAATTAATAAAACATGGTTTTACTTTCATGAAACTAGACAGTAAAATACATTTAAAAGACTCTTTCAATTAACATTAATTTATTTTTAATGAAACTTTGAGGGCCAACATGGGAGACTAGTAGCCTGGAAGGATTTTCAGAATAAGACTAGACCTGTATAGTAACCAGGCACCATGTAAAATGTCAGTACAATCGGTTAAACAGCTTACATGTGAAAGCGTAAAAAACCAATAAACTTACTTTCACATTTATAATACTCGTATTAGTTGTGATATATCACATTCTATGAAATCCAATTGTTGAGCTATCTGTATTAAATAATATTACAAATTGACATCAAATAATATAAAATTGAATATAATAACTCGACATAAAGGCAGTTATAAACATAAAAAAGCCTCGGTGATTATTTTCTTTAAGGTTAAATAATAAAATTTTAACTTTTATTGAAAACTAGTAGATGTCGTCAGAAGAACAGTTCAATTACTCCTTACCACCTGAAGGTGTAGCGCTGTCATTTAGAAGATTATTGGCTGTGAATCACTGACGCTGTAAATAAATGTTAATATAAATAACAATATCAGAATTTATTTGATTCGGAAGCGGGTTCTCAGAAGTAAGTAATGATGTACTTGTACTGTGTGCATTGGTATTGTACTCATAGGCGTCTATTGTAGATTCGAAATAATAATACTAATTAGAATTTGGATCCTTTATTATATATAATTGGTTTGCATCTGTACGAATTCAGTAATTCATGTGAATTACGCTGTTTTGCTAGCAATAGCTGTTTGATATCAACTTACATTAACATGCAAAGACTGGTAGCCTAGAGAAACTATTTATTTCACAGAAAGTTTTCTTTTATAAAGCTGTACAACTCGTCAAAGAAAGAAGTGAATGAAACGTATTGAAATCTTAATATTGGACTTGTAAGCTTTAGATGATGGAAACAGGTGAAATGAGTTGGAGAGATAAAAAATTACTCGGGAAAACACGGACGGACGAGTAATCAAGCGCGGAGAGCTGATGGCTTTAATTTTCCGTGCAAAAACTGTGCTGTTATCAGAACTGTTAGCCTTATATCTGAGTTCCCTGCTGTTTATAAGAGCTTAACTTAGAGATACCTTAACTTAGATCGTATATTAAAATTTAGAAGTTTTAATGTTGCAATCGCTCATAAATATTATATTTTATTATGACAAATAAAGAAATTGTTATCTTCCACTGTGTTCTTCCACATGGGAATAATGTCATTATAATTAATGGTTAATTGCCTGAGCTTTAGTGAAGCCTATAATTCGTTGGACTGGATAAACTTTTTATGCCTGTCTTTTTTTCTGTATAATTGTCCATGTTTGATAGCAACATTGAGTTAAATTATATTTATTAAAGGGATTTGCCTGATTTTTATTGAACACTTTTACATTAGTCTTTGGGATTAAAATAATGATACGTAAATAAACAGAGTAAATTAATTTATGAATACAGTGCACAAATTATATTACTAAAACAACACGACGTCCAGTCTTCGGAAACCACATATTAAACGTAACTGTAATGCCTTGGTAAATGTCGAAAATATATATAAGGAAACTACTGGTATTATTGGATTTGTGTCTAGGATCCTTATTGGGGTCAATCTTAGCCGACGTCCGTGTATACGGACGTTCGGAGTAAAAGTCATACCGCAATCATTTTTTAACTTGTTCTAAATTTGTTGGTATACAAAAAATCAGAATGAACCAATCTACATAAAAAAATAATAATAGTAATATCGTAAGGTTAGTCAGGTGTTTAGCCATGATTAGAAATGGCCGTGGTTGTTGCATCAGACAAAGTTGTGTCAGCTGACAGTTCACGTCTAACCTCTGTGTTTGGTTGTTTTTTTTTGCTGCTTCCACAGTGTTTGTTTGTTGATAAATAGTTTACTAACAATGTTTTACTAACATAAAAAGTAAACTTCAATAAAATTAAACGCTCGCAATCTCCACTTAGCGAGAATACAGTTCTTGCCGTATTAGAATCAGATGATTTGAGTATGATACCTATAACTATAATACCTTTGTACAAAAGTGTGTAATTTTTTTTTTGATATTTTACAAAGTCTACAATATCTTTTTAAGTAGAAAGTAGTTTCAGACAGTTTTTAATGGTTTCATAGTGGAAAATATTATACGCTTTATAAAGAAGCTAAATAGTGTAAATAACACAAAAAAAGTGAAAATGTAACTTTCTAAAAAATTAACATGATTTTTTTGATTTTTGAAATATTAATCAAAAATTTGTATGTGTGTATTCAGTTTTAATTTCTCTTTCAAGTGATAGCATGTGTTATAGTGAAATAATTTTTTTAAAGTACTATTTTTCATGTGAAACTGGAAAAATATAAAAAACTTTAAGTAGAATGTCTACTTTTTTAATTTTTTTTCAAGTTAATTACATTTATAAATATAATTTGCTTGATAGATTTTTATAAGGGAATTTATTTTACTGTAAAACATTGAAAAAATTAGTAAAATATCTCAATATTTGTAATTTTAACAATCTTTTTATTAAAATACTGCAAAACGCCTTGTGTGAAAAATCACTGGCATTTCTCAGACCAACTTTTGATTTTTTGTCTGGCACTAAAACACAAAAATATTTTCCATAAATTTAATGTTTTCATTGTGATGTATCTAATTCAAGAACCCTAAATAACGTTGAATTTGCAAGGAAATACTATTTTTTTAAGGAAAATAACTTACTGTATTGATTAGCTACTAAGCAAAGATCTTTTCTATTGACGTGAGCATGAGGGTTAAGTTAATTCTATTTAATTTTCAAATAGTTTTGAAACTGTACATCATTATAAAATGCTATGGATGACCACATGTCTAACTATTTCCATAACCATCCTGCAATAAAGAAACCATGGTGGTATTATCACGCTAGCTTTAACCTTCCTTACTTATTGCATAGTTAACATTGATTACCCTCATGTACTTGAAATAGTTATCACTTTATTATTACTTAGCAAGTCAAGGAAGTTTAAATTTTTTAATGATCGATTAAAAATATAAACAATATACTTATTTGAATATAGATGTGGTATTCCTTTGCTTAACTATAAATATATCAAAGGATTTAAAAATAAATATGTATAAACGGATATTTAAATGTATTTACAAGAAAAATAGTCACTGTCAATTAGCCTATCAATTTCACTGTTTGTACTAACTCTACTGGGCCCTGCCATTGTATGAGGAATACGTATTATTCCAACACTAAATAAAATTGTATTTTGTAAAAAAAAATTAGAACTAGGCCTACCATAATGTTAGTAAAATTACGAACATTCAAAGTTGCCATTTTAGGTTAGGCTTACTTGCAACTCACAAAAACCGAAAAAATTACTGGAGTACACAGAAGAACTTGATTTACAGACCATAATATTTACACAGCACATCCACTAAAACGATATTAATATTATTAATACACTTTTAAACTCTAATAATATCACAAAACAACATGTAAACATTAGCTCTATACTTAAACGGATAAACAAAGAACCGACTGGACTAGTTCCTCGTCAGTAGCGAGAACAGCTGATTCGTTGCGTCATATTCTAGACTATTTTTTACGATGTCATTTGTTTTATGAGTAACATGTGACTATTGATATCGATAGCTAAACTCATAATCTTTATATCGATATCACGTGCGATAGGGCAGTATTCGAAAGACGATCAAATAAGCCGAAAATCGTCGATACATCGCTTCGCGTACCAGGCACGGTAAAACGCGTTCCAAAAGGTTAAACTAAAAAAAAGGTTGTTATTAAGGCTACTTGCTTCTGGTCGTGATTCTTAAATCCATGTGGTGTGAGTTTAAAGGTTTAAATAACACTATTGAAAAACTTTTAGTAACTGTCCTTTGTTGTTTCCTTAGATTATTAGTATGTAGACATTATTAATATGTGCTCTGTTGTGTGTGATTCACCTGTTTCTTTTTATTTTGGTTTTTACATCCACTTGCTTGGTGTACGTGATGAATATTATTATCATTTAATAAATAAATACTATAGAGGCAAACATAGTTTCTTACCTGTTCTTACATTACATTTCTATGTAGTAAATGATCCAATATCCAGGCACACTACTTGATATGTCATATTATTGCTTATTAGCATAGCTGGACCTGAAAACACTTCATAGGCTTTGATTAAAAGTTCCCTCCCGTATTTACACTATTTTATCATTTTATTACTATTTAGTAGGTTGCAGCTGTGACATTTTTAATATTTTTTAATATAAAAAGATAGACTATGATACATATTTAAAATATAGATGCAGTATTGCTTTGTATAACTATAACGATATTAGAGAAATTTATATACAAGGAGATGTTATAAAACTCGATTTTGGGCTTGAAGAGGCATTTGATTAATATCCGTACAAGGCTTAGAGGTTTCCACCACATTTATAACCCTCTATTAATTAAGGAAAAGTATTATAAATTTTATAGAATTTAGCCACTCTTGACTGTCTGATACATGACTGTTTTTAATCTAAGAAAAAAATGTTAGGGTCTTTACCAAATTAAGGTAGGTCATAACTTATTTTTAATATTTTGTATATATTACTTTATCAGCACTGAACATAAAACTAAAACAATTCACATTTTCTATATTTCACACGGGACATAACATTTTTTTTTTGAAATTCTTCATTTTTAAGAATACTTTAACAGCTATAAAACTGTTGTAATAATGTAGAATTATTATTACTGTTGTTTTTTTTATCATTAACTACAGTATAACATTTACTAATGTATTTAATCGTTTTGTATACATCTATCATAGAGCTGAACAAATATGTTATTACCATTATATCCAAATTAAAAGGCAATGGGTCCATGTGTAGGTAAAAAAAGGTAGAAAATAAAAAACATTGATACTCATAACACACACTATTAAACTAAAAAGGCAATTCCACTTGATAAGTTTTGAGTATTCCAGATAATATTTTGGACATTCAATCAAGAGCGCCTCTAGATTTTGTAGAAAGTTTTATGTCTATCAACCCGTGGCTCTGCACACAATTTCCTATTGAATATCAGATACTTCATAGATATGTCTTTTTCAATGGTTAATAAACACTCTTAAAATTAAATTATTGACACTGAAAGATCCTGATATACTTGAAAAATAACGATTTTACATTAAAAAATAATTTTTTAGTATCCTTAAGCTGAAGAGTGACACTACGCAATTGTATAAGTAACAATGGAACACGTCACAGATTACTCTCTAACAATCTATAATATACGTATAAATTAGTAGCAATAAGTTTCAGTAATACAAGTATCTTAGCAATAGTGAAGAAATACCAAACATGTCGTACTTAGTGAAAACACTCATATGATTGGGAACTTACATGTTGTAATCGGAAGTATACATAATTATAATATTTATTATTTAAGTCTTTCTTGTTGAAATGTTCAAAAATTGAAGCAAAAACTGGCTTTTATTTGAGATTTAGCGTGTAAAGAAGAGTTTCCAGTTTTAATGAAATACATACATCATGTCATAGAAGAAGTGTCCATACTGATTACGATTGATAACATCTATAAATACCAGTGTGAGATTCCTACTATTTTTAATACAGGTATAACTTCTCACTTCTGCCCATGTAATCTGCTTCATGCCTACGGTATTCTCGATATCCTAGTAACGTTTCCATTGTTCCCTGAGCATTAAAATGTACATAAATAAGTCTGTAAAAGTCGACATTGCTCAAAAATTGACTACTTCCAGTATTTCTAATTTTCTTCAAGTCTTTCAAGTTACCTATGTGTTCATCTTTCTGGCACAATGATAAGTTGAAATACTAAAATTTATTTATTTAAAATTATTTTTATTATTAACACCACTATAAAATGAATGAAACATTTCTCTCAGACAAATGTAAGTAAATAACTCTCTCGGTAATCTTTATACTGTAATAAAAAATGTAAGAATGGATCTTAAATAATTTGGCGATTTTAAACAGATTCTTTCTGTACCCTTAGAGTACCGAAGGGCTTTTAAACCATAAATCACCAGTTCTTTCAGTTCGTTCACAAAACAAACGAAAGTTATTTGATAGTCACGATAAACAAGAAAATTAATAAATAGAAAATTAATTAAAGGTTCAAAAATCCTTTTCTTTGCAAACGCGTTATAATCCCATAGGGCTTATTAATCTGTTTTGCTGTGTTTAATAATCGCAAAACTAGAATGTAACTTGCTTTGGGTAAGAAGGATACTCAAAGAAAAAACTTTTAATTTTAAATAATTAAAGTAACTTATATAATATAAGTCCTTGTCTTTAAAAACCAAGGATAGTTTATATTACAATAAGATGATTATATACCTTCAACATGGTGCAGTTCTAGGAAAGGAAGTGACATCAAGATGTAAAGAACCTGCTTGAGATGTCTCTAAGGCACATCTATGTAAATAATTCTCCAAGTAATTTTCACACATTTTATTAAATATTTGTGAAAGGATGTTAAAAACATTTGGATATTGAATGGAAAGGTTAGGGAAAGGGGCTGTCTCTTTTCAAGGGTTTATGAGGAAAAATTCAAGGCACTAATCTTAAGTCATAACCCCTCGTAAGAAGGGAAAACGTGCACTTAACCACGCGCCCTCTCCAATGAAAGCAGTCAGGGGAGGTTGGCCACAAACACACATTATGTTACCCACGGCAGTCTAAGAACCTTTTGACTCTTAGGTTTTCAGAAACCTTACACACCTTTCCGTCCAAAAACAGTTATCTCCCGCAGTATGAAGTAGATCCTATAGAATTTACACTTGCACTAATGCCCAGAAAATCCCACTCGACGTTATGCTGATTAGTGGCATGTGTCGCTGCCTGGACTCCCACACCTAAAATGTGTGCAGCAAGATTTTAAGATGATACGTTCGGTTTTTTTTATTGTACCGCAGCGTGGGTACAAAACCATTTGGAATATATAAACAAGCCAAAATATGGGACCCCCTCTAGGAAAACGTGAAATGTTTTAACATAAGCAGTAAAAGTTGTAATTAGAGCTCCACCCATTATACATGACAGTAATCATATTTTTTTAAATCTTTATAGTAAAAATAAATAAGTACACTTTGTTTCCTGAGAAATTTAGACACGACCCAAGTTTTTCATATACAAAAGAAGATGATTAGGAACTAAAATACAATGCTAGGGCTCTCTAAATATACTATACTTTAAAAACATTTATTCAGATACGTTTTTAAATAACCATTCCCTCTCACTATGAGAGCAGAGGAGGTATTGTAACATACATATTTCAATTAAAGGTTATTTTTAATTTTTTTTTAAGCAATAGTGAATAGGACATTGAAACGTTTTATTTAAAATAGCCTTGAAATTAAAAAGTAAACAGGTCTTAAACTATATGAAACTTTTATTTTTTTTACGTTTATTGGTTGAATTTCTTTACCTAAAAATTTTACTATATGTGGACCGTTATAATTCCTTAACTGGATAATTCTGGCTGCAGCGGAATTTGTATATTGGCGTTTATTGTATCAAACTTAAATTTAAATTCTAATATTACTAAGAGAAACTTTTAGAAAAAAAATAATACTTCAGAACTAATTGAATATATTATTGATTTACTCTACGCGTAATACAGCGTGTGGTGAAACCAGTACATCTGACCCGGAAAGTTGATTATATGAGACCAAGGAATTACTCAGCTGCTACGGGTAGATAGGGTGTCTACAAAAGGCACATTCTCTGGTTAATTCTATTACCTGCCAAGCATGTGTCCAGGATAGAGAATGAAAGTAAATCATTTTGCAATGTATTATTACTATAATTAATATTGCATTTAGATTGCATTTAATATTGCTATGGTAATACAAAGTTCTTTGTCATACAAAAAAAATGAATAAAAAAAAAGTAAATGGATAATGTAGTCTTTTTCAAGCGACATAGTTTAAAGTATTGTGAAAATATCTTTGGAGTAAACTAACTGCGAATATAGCTAGTACGGAATGAGCTGATTTTTAATTTATATATATTTATATATATATAAAAAGTATAATTCTAAAATATATAATAAATAACCCCCCAAACACAATATGACGAGTTAAACTTAATTGATTTTTTGCCAAACTGTTAACAGTAATTTTACGTAATTTACATAAGCGCCATTATTAAAAATAGAAAAATTAGTTAGAGGGTTACGAACGCCACGGGGATAACGGGAGACGGGGGGGCGGGTAAACCGTATCGGACGGACGGGTGGGTACGGTTGTTTCTTATAATAGTCAGTCCAGATTCTAATATACACAACTTTGAACTCACTGTTAATAGTTTTAGCAAACCAAAATATACCAGGAAGAATGGATGTTTTTTAGTCCCCAATAGGTAAGAAAATAGTATTATCTTAAACAATTTATATGTTCGTATGAACCCTCTGTCAAACCTGATCCAAAATTCATAACGCAATTAAATATCTTTGGAAG
>NW_025785150.1:0-16909 GCF_021130785.1 Homalodisca vitripennis | reverse complement strand
TATGCAAATTGTTGAAGTTGTTTCAGAGAAAGTATTAATCTCAACTTTTATATTTGTGATGTGCTAGGCAAAGTTCCACGGGCTATCCCAGAGGTGGACTGTACGGACATGCCCTTGACGATCATACGACGCTGTGGAATTCCGGGTACGTCCTGGGCGGGACAACGAATGACGATCTGAACAGCGGTGTAATACTCTCTAACCTGGAGGACACGAGGGGTGTGCGTTGCTATTCGACTGCTATAGTGTCATTGCAGGGGACTCCGCATTTGGTGTAAGTATTTTAAGTTTTGTTGGGGGACGTCGGTAAACAAGTAGAGTGCCTGACGATGTCTCTATTATAGCTATTTTAAGGCGTATTCTGAAGAATCTAAATGAAGGAGAATTGCATTTAGGGGTATTGCGACACCAATAGGAGGTTCAAAACACCCTAGTACGTAACGTTTATGGAAGGGGAAGCAGTTGTAAGGGGAATTAGGGGGATTTCGTTTTCAACAGACACACAACCTGATATACCAACGATTCATTCATCACAGTTTGATTGGTCAGTTTGGGTGGTGGGAGAAATGAAATTCACGGTTTTATTTACTTACAAGAAGATTTCCTACACTGCGTTACGGCAAAGAATACCGATTTGGCGTCGTCAGTATTGTCACTAAACAGCAAATAATTGGGATAGCAAAAGGAAATAATTGGGGTAAAAGGGCTGGTCGGCGCGCCGGTGGAGTATGTGTGTAAGGGGGCTGTGGTGATTGTTCATACTACTGTTCCATGAAATAATTTATAAAACGTGAATGCTTATTTTAGTTGGTGCCATATAAACTATCCCGTTTAACTATACTGGCACTGCCTCCAAACTAAAGTAGGGTTTTTTCTGAGAGCTGAAAGTCTTCTGCGCCTTGTTTTTGTGAAGGTTTTAATGATGACTACTTTGATGGCTCTCATTATAAATTCCTTATTCCCAGCGCGCGACTATTGGTACAAGAATCTGGAATTTGATATATAACGTAGCTTACGTTTTATTGAATATACTAAATCAACTGTGCTCCAAATACGTGAGTCCGTCAAAATAATTGAAAAGTGGCCACTAATTCGTTTTCAACATCACAAATCTAAGCTTTGATCCCCAAAAAGTAATATAGCTGAGAGGTGGATTAGTGTAAGTCTTTTTCTGATTTAAGGGTAAAATTACTGCTTGTAGAGTGTTGACTAACTAACTACTACCGTAACTCTTCAAACTAATTCTCCTATTTTCCTTAATTTTTGGTTATTTTTAACACGCATGTTTAAAAATAATAGAACATATGACAATATAAGTTGTGTAATTAATATATGTACATTAATTCCTTGATTCCTTTTAAAAAAAAACATAAAACTAAACTGTAATTGATCCTGTCGCTGGTGAAACGAGGTAACTTGGACGAGAAACAAAGAACTATAGAAAAACTCAAGTTTTTTCCCCCAATGCAGAGCTTCGAAAGAAACCACTATCATGAAAAAACGGGGAATAAACGCACGTCGGTTACGGCTTGTGCATGAATTTTCAAAATTAAGAAAAATTATATAAAAATCGTAACCTTCACAAAATAAGTTGTCATAATTCCATTATAAAATTTAAAATACGGGAAGAGGTTTACTTCTGGAACTATCAAAGCTAAATACACATCGTGTCCAATGGTACATCAAACATAAAAAACCTTTTATATAGATACATGATTACCATTGCAGAGTCTTTAAAACTTGTTATTTTGGTTGATTTTCCAGACCTCGAAGAAAAGTTAAATACTCCCCTGTATGTTATTAAATTTGCTGTCAAATATGTGTAGCCTCAAGTGTTTAGTTGAGTATTCCAGACAAATGGTAAAAATAATTAAATTGATTTTTGGCCAAGGCGTAAGTTAAAAAGGTTTGGAAATTAGAAATATACCGAGCCCTCGATATCAAGAATCCAGAAAATTTTTACTCAAATTAAAAGAAAAAACTTAGCTAACATGGAAAAAACAGCATTTTTCATGGCGAGAGGCATTGTAATTTTATTCCTTTGTTAGTTCATTTTGGCTGTTGTTAGTATAAAAAAATTTCGATGATTATAAAACATGTTAGAAGCCTTCAAAAACTTTTATTGTTTTCAAGTTGGAATACGTCATATTATAGTAAGAATTTTATGGCTAATTTAATCCTTATATACAACAAGCTCAGTTATATTGTAATCACAACTCAGCTATCAGTTTCCACAATTTTCTTTCTTCAGTGTCTTTTTTTAATCGTTATTAAACACGAGTCTTTTGGAAACAACGTTATTTATCAAATCAAATAAAAATATTCTTTATTGATACTGTATTTACATGAATACAATTGAATAGTGTCAAAACAAAACTTATAAATAAGATTAAGCCCATGGATTTATGGTTCTTTAATAACTAAATTTAAAAAATAAGAGTAAACCCATACAATAAATCCTCATAGTCCAATTAAATAAATAAAGGGTTTTTATTTTACTTAAACACCAATTTTTCCAGTTGTAAATTTCTAATTAACAAAATAATTGCCACATAGATAAGGGAACAGTACATTAATGTCGTTTTGTTTAATTCCTTATTTTTGCAGGTAAAAAATTCTTTCAAACATTTAATGGGTTTTAATTATTCATTAAAAGGGAGAGGGCTAATATAAAGCCTTTTAAATGGAATCAGGCCAATTAAGATAAAAATCTTATATAAATTAAATTGTACGAAATTAATGTTTATATAATTGGTGTAAATTTTTTTACTGTTACTGTTTTTAAAAACAAAATAAAAAAAAATAACCCCTTTATATTTACAGAGAAGGGTTTTAAAAGTATTTTTTTAAAGAAATAATGTGTAGTAATTGAGTATTGCTATTATTAAAAACAAAGTTTCTACTGAATAATTTTATGGTAACATTTTCAGGTTCGCATCAAAGGCAGACGTGGGGATTCGAGCTGCAATTCCCCAACAACCTGTCATGTTTCCCTAACAATTTCGACGAAAAGCCGCTAATTTGATCAGCCACGAACTAACTGGGATCAGTCCACCAGCCCTGGTGCTTTGATGTGTCCTTCTTTGATTGTCCAGGGTAAATCACTGAATGCACGCACATTAGGCAGCGATTAATTATTGTTAATAATCTACTTTAGTGTACGCACATGTCTCCTGTAACTGTTTCACTTACGTCACTCAGAATAACAGTACAAAAAATAAAGCGTTATTTTAAAATTACAAAAACTAAACACAATAAACCCTTTGGATAGTTGTATGAAAGGGCAGATTGTACAATGTTGTGTATCAGTTCAATGACTAATAAAAATTGTGAAACCTCAAAGTTAATGGGCAAAAATGTGAGAATACTAGATATTATTTATGGCTGTTTTAAATTGCAGAATTGAAAATGTATTATATTACCTAAATATACTATGTTTATGAATATTCAGATTGAATCTGAATAATATAGCAAAGAACCTTTATATTATTTAAGTCAACATTATAAAATAATCAATATGCTGTTCATTTTCACTTTTCTTAATCTTCTAAGTTACTAAGCAAAATAATAGTATAAAACCCACATCGTTGTTGCGTTTTAATTATTGGACATTTATATAACACATATGGTTATCCTACCTAACTGTAACAAAACATATTAAAAATTATATCATTAAACACTTTTAACAAATTACATTTTTGTCATATTTGTTGTTGTCAGTCCGAAATCGAGGCTTTTCTTAGCTTAGGAGTCATTCTGTATATATCACTTTTTATGGTGGTAAAAACAAAATAATTGGGAAAATATGTATGTTTTAAAATTAAGTATGCAGTTTGCCACCATGTTTATTTATATTATCAAAAGCAGACGTGTGTTCAGTTTTTTATATTTTTTTTTTCAAGGGAATTAAAAGTTCTCTTCTCTTAGGATATAAAATGAGTAAGATTCTTCCCGGTTCCAAAATATAAAGTTTGAGTTTGAAACACCAATTAATTATGGAAAGTGGCATAATATGGAGTACAACCATAAGACATAGCACTCGAACAGAAAAAATTTCTACACTCTCTCTTTCTTCTCTACGTAATGAATTGGATAAAACAATATTTTTAATAACTAGAGCCTGGGACTTTCCATGATTGTTTTTCTAATTGATTCTTGATACAAAAACTTGGTTACAAAGAATTTCTGTAGTTTTTTATGGGACCGATCAGAATACAGCATTAAGCAGCAATTACAGCGATGTAATTAGCTTAAACTACACGGAGGATGGAGAACATTAACAAGACTGTGTTACGTTGGACTTTTTATGGGTAGTAACAGAATGGTTTCTTATTATACACATTAGGTTCAAAGTTTTTCCTTTTTTATGGTGATTGATAAAAAAATACCCCACATAATTATTCAATACAAACAAGTCATGTATTTTTTTATTTTAATGCATCCACTAGTATTATAGACTTAAAATAATTCGTTATGTGAAGTCATTTAATATCTAACGATATGTTGTGTTTAGCGTATTTTAAACTCAAAAGTCTTCCAGTCCCTTGAAAGCTCCAAAAGTTTACTTATTATACAAAACAATACTATTTTTTAGGCTTTGGGAAATTTAGTACGATTTCATCTTAGATATAAAGGCGTAGAAATGTGAATAAAACATTTACTCATACTTTTACGTAGTACTTTTAATTTAGATTAGTTTCGGAATTTAAATTAACTGATACAAACAATTACTTGACTATGTGGATGTGGGGGGGGGATAATTGAACATTCAAGTTTTTGGCGGAAAACATAGATTAGGGTGTGTCGAAATGTAAGGCGTAGGCACGGCCAATATTAAGTGTGGACATAACGTATGTTACGATTCCATCGGGACATTTAATGGGTGCGGCACGATTATTCTCCTCAGTATAAAGCATGAGAGTACAGCGCTGGCTGGGTGTCGAATGTAAGGCGTAAGCACGTCAATATTAAGTGTGACATTTACGTAGTATACGAAAAAATCCATCGGGACATTTAAATGGGTGCTTCGGGGCGACGATTATTCTCAAGTATAGCAGATGAGACAGCGCTGCTGGGTGTCGAATGTAAAGCGTAAGCTACACGTCAATATTTTCAAAGTGTGACATTACGTCGTTATTTAAACGGGGGATCCCATCGGGACATATTTTAATGGGTGCGGCACGATTATTCCCTCAGTATAGGGCAGAGAGGACAAGCGCTGCTGGGTGTCTGAATGTTTAAAGCGTATTTAGGCACGGTCAATATTAAAGTGTGAACATACGTCGTGATTACGATCCCCATCGGGACATTTAAACTGGGTTGCGGCACGAATTATTTCTCAGTATAAAAGTAGAGAGACAGACGCTGCGGGGTAAAGGTAACACTAATTTGGATGGCTAAACTAATATAAAAGCCAAATTGACTTATATAGTGTTACATGCCTATACAATTGAAGCACTAAAACCGATATTATCCCTTCTCTCACAATAGGATTTGCAAAAGACACAAAAAATAATAAAAGTCTGTATTAATTCATTTTCTGGAGTTTTTAGAAATTTTTTTTAAACAAAACCATACAAATTCGACACGGATGATAAAACGTTATATTCTTCTCGCGTATAACACTGAATGGGAATAACATTAGATGTCCGAGTATAAATAATAATAGAAAACAGTACGATTAATTCTACTAAAAAAAAAAAAGGAAAAGATAACCCGTTTATTAGTAGATTTAATTGAAAAACAATTTTGAGGTGTTACTGCTTTAAACAGGTTACTCCAAGCGTTTTTTGTAAATCTTTCCATTTTAGGCCAATATATTACTTGATTTCTTTATTGATCTAAACTGGAATAAACTATTAGATGTTTCCCGAATCATTTCTTTGTGTGGTGCTTTAAAAATTATGCTAACAAAATGTTGAGCCTTAATCCCTAAACCATAACCTAACCTGTTCTAACCTGTTTAATATATTTGATAACGATAATTATGAGTCATATACGCTATTATCAGTGAAATACATTGGAAAATTAAACAAGGATCATATACAAAATAACATAAGGTGGGTTTTTGGGCTATCAACAATAGATAACAAACAGCGTGTGAAAATTAATTATGAAAAATAATTTTAATATTTAATAATATTATATATTGTTTATATTCAAAAGTATTCGCTGTCTCTATGGGTTTACATACTGTTACCAAAAGGATATTAAAAGGTTCGTTATAATGGTAATGTTGATTTAATAAAAAATACATTAAATAATGATTTATTTATATAATGTAATATTTGGCAAAATAAATGCAGTCATCAGTTAGAAACTGGCTCATTAAAAATTAGTTAATTGTTTTTTTTGTAGGATCTTCACAGAGTAGAAAAATTGATTTAATTATTGAAATCTGAATGTTTGAAATATTTAAAAAAAAACATCAATATAACTATTAAGTAAAGCGGATTGGTTTTCAAATTGTATTAAAAATATCCCAGAGGACGATCAAAATCAGGCAAACCGCCCATTATCAGGATAGGAGCAGGAAGGTGTGAGGTAAGCATGAATTTTTATCTGGTTAGTAAACATATCCCGAACAACAAAAGCGACTCTCAAGGGTTTTGGACCAAAAATAGCCCAAGAAGTAATGAGTCGGGTGGCCGTGGCTGGCTCATAAAAACTTTATACGAAAACAACGGCTGCTAATCATGGGATGGGTTAAGTTAAAAACTATCTATAATGTTATGATTTTCCATTTTTTCATATATGTTACGTACTTATATATTAATTACTATATATAAGATATATAGCAGATATAACATATATAGATCATATGATATAATATTGCACCCTACTACCCCTCAAAGCGCCCACCCCTCTTCATTACTGTATCCCTCCCTATTTTTTATGCTAGCAGCAATTTACTGTTATTGCACTTTTTTCCACCTTGAAAGAGGTTTATCAGAAAGGGGGAGTTTTAATAAGAAAAAAATTCCTAAAAGTTTTAAATTCGATGGGGTGGCATGGTAATTGTGTCAGTGGGTTCCAACACCTCTATTTTAAAACATTTACCTCATCTCATCCCTAACTTTCACCCCCCACCGAAGAGGCCAAGCTGGTGTATAGGCAGAGGGTATAAATTAACCTGCCCTGTACTGATGGGCTATTTTGTATTTCCAATCTACCAAAGTTTGAGTGGCGCGTCGGCCTGGTGGGGAACTGTAAAAGCGCGCACTAACAAAGGTTAACGCATGCCCCCCCCAAACTAACCACCAAGGGAGCTCCACACGCTCTGAGGGAAACACTAAGTCTCATTAAACACCTGAGTGATCGTGCACGAGAAGATTGAATAATATTATTGGACTCAGAAACTGTGTAAAACTATTGTAGGTTAGAAAAAACCCACCTCTGGACTTAATAATTATGGGGTTATATACGGATGACTGGCTTTAAAGAAATTAATAGTTTTTAGTGTGGAGCTTTTCTATAACTATAATAATTCCGTTAAACGATTTTGTGGCTTCTTATAGCAATTGTCTTTTTAAGAAAGAGCCCTAATTTAATTGTATAAACCTAGGAAATATATGGACAATTAACAATTAATATATTATAGAACCTTGAATTTAGGTTACAGAAACCTAAAAAACCAAATTCTGTTTGCCAGCCCACCCCGCCATAATGCATTAATTTCCTACGGAGAAATCCTCATCTATCAAATCATTCTTGCGCATCTTTCCTTCGCCCAACACCACACTACAAAGGATTGGCCAGGATTACCAAGGGTATTCTATCGTGCCATATTCCGACAAAGGGAGAACTAATTGGTTCTGGGGGATTCTCTCCCTGTGTTATTGTAGTATTTACGAATGGAGATAGAGAATGGAATGGAAAGTACGCACACCTTTATAGAAACTTATTGAGGGTAATTTAGAAATTTACACAATGTATTTGTGTTTATGATATTTTGTCCTAGTTATAAACAACCTGACAAAAAAAGAGTGTTGCAAAAATACGGTTGGCTGTTGTAGTTACAAAAATGGTGTTTTAGTAGTTCTGACAAACACTGCAATGTAGATTATTTCATAATTTATAGATTATTGTATTAAAAAAAAAATATGGTTTGCCTGTAAAGTCGGTTTTAACGGGCGAAGATTTTACGTGACAACGTCTTTTTCTCGGTAGAATATTTATTGATATGAATATTATTAAATTGCACAATAGGAACAAGGAATTGAATGAAAATAAGAATTGCACAAAATTTTAACTATAGAAATATATTTTGTTTACTAAAACATTGTACATAATTTGAAATTAATTAAAATTTGTTATTGTAAATGGTAAAGTTGAATAAAACATTTACTAAAATTGGAATTTGAAATTCTGCTAAACACAGTTAAATTCTATCTCCGCGCGTGGGTGATTGGTCGGTTTAGTTTCGTTTGTTTGGTCGCACTGTTATGACAGGTTAGAGGTTATAATTTGTTATTTCAAATGTTTGACTAGCAATATGCGCTGTTTCTTCTCAATCGACTGAATTACGATTGATTGCAGAGTGATTTAAACTAATAATTTACTTAACACTATCAACATTTGTCAATAGTATGACATAACCTATAAACTCAGTTTTCTCAACTTTTGTGTCAATCTAACAATTAATCAATCAATCATAGTTTACGATAATGAAATATCAGTGTACAATTATTTACCTTTATTGTTGTAGTTGTTGTAAATGACGAATCTAAGCACTCCACATTTTCACGAATAAACATAGTTATCTGCTTTATCCCGTGCGGCGGACCCACAGTTATCTGCTTTATCCCGTGCGGATCCCGTGCGGCGGACCCACTGGACGGGCATTCGTAACGTTACCGGGCGTTACACTTTTTCATGAGTGACTCCGAGCCGCAACCTAATTTAAGACGTTGTCACGTCAAAATAATAAAACGTTATATTCTTTGTTTAAAGATTTTTTAACTGACGATGGAAGGTTTGAAAGGATAATAAGATTTCGTAAATTTTTGCCATCGTTATATGTTACAAAAGGTATAATACAAAGTTTCGAGGATTGGACTCAATTCTCTTCGTCAGGTGGAGGAGCTATTAATACAAAAAAAAAAATAAAGAACAGAAAGAAGAAATAAAGAAAAAGTAAAGGATTCAAATATACCTAAGAGCTGCTTGGTGTCCAGTCACTGCACAGGATGCAAGTCCCGAGTACAATTCACGAGTACGAGAATCATAATCACACATCACACCAGTACAGACTACAGTGGGATATTAACAAGAATGTCGATATCGGATCTTTCATCGGCACCGCGTTGTGTCATTTGAAAACAATGGGCGATGGGTCAGGGGGAAAAGGGTTAAAGGCAAGCCGTTTCCGGCCCTATGTTTTGGTCTTAGACCTTAGTGTAGATGTGTGTGTGTGTACGAATTTTTTTGGTTGAAGTTTGTTTAATTTGTTTTTAAGATTTTTAGGATTCCTACCATACATATTACAAAATGTAATCTTTTTAGAACTGAGCAGAAACTATTTGATTACTTTACTACGTTTGCTTATATATTTAAATCTGATTCTTTAACAGCGTATGTTATTTTCCAGATAATTGTACCATATGGACCATCTTGCTTAGGACGATTGGGTGACAAATTATGGTATCACCGGTTTCCATATGTTTCTAGTCCATAACGCTTCAGAAACGACCTGCCCAACATGATTTCATGGATTATAATTTCCGTGACAAAAAGAAATAAAGAGAATATATAATTATATATATTAGAATAATAAATCATAAACTAAAACCCTTTTAAATTCTTTTATTTCAGACACGTGTTTCGGTATAAAACATCTTCAGTGTGAACATTAACCTCTAATTAAATTATAAACAAAACAAATAAATATACACCTGTCGACTATTTAAACAGATGTTAAACTTATATGACACAGTTTGTAATTTTGATTAAGATTCTGTGTTTGATATTTTTTCAAAGATAGGATTTGTTTTATTTTTTAAATTGCTATTTAATATGTTGTGAGGAATCTTTTTTATAATTTAGATAAATGTGTAATTCGTCTTTAGTGTTTAATTTTTCTCCTTTCCTTTCGATTATCCAAAATTTCCATGTTCTTTTCAATATTTTTGTAGTTATGTCCAGTTTCTAATAAATGTTCAGCGAAATTTGATTTTATTGTAGACATGTTGTTTGTTTTTCAAAGCTTGTATATGTTCTTTAAACCTTTTATTAAAATTTCTGCCAGTTTGTCCAATATAGTAGCTTTCACAGTCACTACAGTTAATTTTGTATACTCCACATTGTTTGTATAAATCTTGTTTGTCATCTTTTGGCTTATTTTGTTTTCAATTAGTTTAAACGTATTATTTCTTGTTTGGTAACTGATGGAAAATTTTGAATTTTGAAAGGTTTTTTTCGAACAGCTTTGTTTATTTTAGTATTGAAAGGTACACATATATATTTCTGAATTTCATTATTATTAGGATTAGGTCGTATTGTATTGGTTTTATTGATTTTTCTTTGTTTTTTTCTGAATCATTTTGGTCTACAATATGGGGTTGATATCCATTTTTGACAGCTAGATATTTTATATATATATATATGCAACATTTAGAAAACAACAAAATAATGAGTGTTACTAATCCATTTAAAAGATAAAATAATTTAACTGGTTTAGATATGTTGATGATATCTTATGTCTTTTCAAAGGAGATGAGAAGCAAGCAGACCAGTTTTTAACATTCCTCAATTCTATATCCCCAACAATTAAGTTTTCAAAAGAAATCCAAAAAGTCAAAATTAACTTTCTTGATATAAGCATTTCTAATCTTAATGGAAACCACTCATTTGAAATTTATAGAAAAACAACCCAAACAGACCTTCTAATACCATCAACCTCTAACCATCCATCGGAAACACAAATTAGCAGCATTTCACTCAATGATAAACAGAATGTTAAATATACCAATGAGTGATGAAAATAAAACTAAGGAAATGGAAATCATAAAATATCTAGCTGTCAAAAATGGATATCAACCCCATATTGTAGACAAAATGATTCAGAAAAAAACAAGAAAAATCAATAAAACCAATACAATACGACCTAATCCTAATAATAATGAAATTCAGAAATAATATATGTGTACCTTTCAATACTAAAATAAACAAAGCTGTTCGAAAAACCTTTCAAAATTCAAAATTTTCCATCAGTTACCAAACAAGAAATAATACGTTTAAACTAATTGAAAACAAAATAAGCCAAAAGATGACAAACAAGATTTATACAAACAATGTGGAGTATACAAAATTAACTGTAGTGACTGTGAAAGCTACTATATTGGACAAACTGGCAGAAATTTTTAATAAAAGGTTTAAAGAACATATACAAGCTTTGAAAACAAACAACATGTCTACAATAAAATCAAATTTCGCTGAACATTTATTAGAAACTGGACATAACTACAAAAATATTGAAAAGAACATGGAAATTTTGGATATCGAAAGGAAAGGAGAAAAAATTAAACACTAAAGACGAATTACAACATTTATCTAAATTATAAAAAAGATCCTCACAACATATTAAATAGCAATTTAAAAAATAAAACAAATCCTATCTTTGAAAAAATATCAAACACAGAATCTAATCAAAATTACAACTGTGTCTTATAAGTTTAACATCTGTTTAAATAGTCGACAGGTGTATATTTATTTGTTTTGTTTATAATTTAATTAGAGGTTAATGTTCACACTGAAGATGGTTTATACCGAAACACGTGTCTGAAATAAAAGAATTTAAGGGGAGCAGGTCGATGAAAATTAAAAAAAATTAGAAAAAAATTTGTATTGCATTTTTTTAATAGTTTTAAAGTGTATATTTTAAAAATATGTAAGTATTAATGCTCAAATAAATTTGTAAATTACCAAAAAAAATTCACAAACAAAAGATGTTCACTAGTTTTTTGCAGCAGTTCGTAAGATGTTGGCTGACACAATCATATATATTCATGTGTGTTAGTTATAAGTATGTTATGGCTTTGCTCTGTTGGTCAACCTGGTACTGACAAACTGGGAATACAGATTGACAGAAAGAATATTGCTTTATTTGTTTTGATATGCTTAGGAGGTTATGTTATATGTGTTTGTGTCGGATAATTGTGTTTTTAAAAAAACTAAAAGTGTTGCACTTTATTCATAGTTAGTGGTAGATTAGGAGTGTGTATTGTTTCTTGAAGTGTTTTACAACTTCTTATAACCATGCCAAGAGCAAAGGTTAGTTACAAAACTAAATCTAAACGTGAGTTTAGAGGAAACAAGTACCGTAAGTTGGACTCTAAATCTAGGCCTACCCAAACAGATTCTGCTAGCCCTAGCCCTAGGCCTACTACTAATGCAAAACATTAGCTCTGCTTCTAAAAAACTGTCCATTGATAAATATGACAATTATGAAGGAACTGGAATGGGTAGTGTTATTTTGGATCTTAGTTTATTTAGTGAGCAATTAAAAAAATTTGTAAAATGTAAATTCTGCGATAGCGAAGACTGCATAGAACTTTGTACTACGGATAAGAAAAGATTTGGAGTGGCTGTGAATATTGAACTGAAAAGTTGTGTTTGTTTGGAATCAACTAATTTTTACAACTCTAAAAAAAATGAGAATGGAAAATATGAGGTAAACTTGAAATTTATTTACGGCATGAGAACGATCGGAAAAGGTATCAGTGCAGGTAAACATTCTGTGTTCATTATTAGACTTACCTTTTCCCACCTCAAAAAATAGGACCTTGTAGTAACATAAATTATCAGGCTGTTGAAAATTGTGCTAGTGAAAGTATGAAAGCAGGCAATTGAGGAAGCTGTGTCTGTAAATGAGTGTGAAGAAACGTCAAAAAGAGATTTGACGGTTTGTTTAGATGGGTCTTGGCAAAGGATGGGACACAAGTCACTGAATGGGGTTGTCAGCGTAACATCATTAGATACTGGCAAGGTGTTGGAATGTTTTCCATAATGTCCAAATACTGTCAAATCTGCACTGTACATGAAAATAAAAAAAAATAGTACCTGATCATATATGTTCCAAAAACTACGAAGGGTCAAGTGGCGGCATGGAAGTTGCGGGTGCCCTAGATGTTTTCTGAAAGTCCAGAGATCGAAATGTACGGTATGTACGATACTTAGGAGATGGTGACAAGCAATGGTTTTAAAAAGGTGGTTGACGATAAGCCATATGGAGATGAAGTAGAAGTAAGAAAACTGGAATGCGTCAATCATGTCAAGAAGAGAATGGGGAGCAGACTAAGGGAATTGAAGAAACGGTTGGGAAAAACAAAACTAAAAGATAATAGAGCAATAGGGGGCAAGAATAGGCTAACAAATAATGACATAGACAAGCTGCAAGAATATTATGGCCTAGCTATAAAAAGAGGTGGATCAGATCTTCAACAAATGGTTAAAAATGTGTGGGTCAACTTATATCCCCCTTCCTTCCAACAAAATATATAACGACCAGCATGATGACACCCAGCCTAGTCCGTGCGAAAACAAAAACCATGGCCCTAGTGTCCCAACAGGGGCCGTGGTTGGGGTTGGGGGGGGGGGAATGTCGTGCGGGTGCGGTAAACACTATCAAACAATAAGCCGAAAGTGCACCTAAACCAAAAAAATCAGAAACCTTATACAGGCAACAGCGCCATAAGTCACACCAATTTAAGCCCAATAAATGAAGTGATGGTACAAGATCAAACCACAATTGTTATAGAGTGATTTACGCCAATCCCGGATCATCTCTTCTAAACCCCCCCAAAATGCCTATGACCAAAAGACCTCACAAAACCAGCATACCGAAAGTTTACACAACAATTGCCGTCTGGTCTAAGGTGCCTACGAAAAATGTTTTTAGTAAGTGACCTAGAAACCACCACACCAACACCATAAACATCTAAAAACTTGGCATATATGATGCAGTTTTAAAAAAACTTTATAAAAGATAATGGATTATCAACACACACACTCAGCAAAATATTGGAATGAGTTGTATCAACAAAGCTAGGAACTCCAAAACCTGAGGCGAGAAGGTCTGTTGCCCGCAGTTGCGAAAATTTTGATACAAATAACGATTGAAAAAAGGCAGAAAAATTCTGCTTATTAAGGAAGCCATGACCAAGGAGGCTAGAGTTGCTAGGATGAAAAGTAAAAACTTTGGCATCTATAGACCATAATAATAAAGAAGAAGGGAAAATGAAGCAACCCAGAAATGGACCCAGAGATACGGAGCTGGGCAATGTGGTTTTAGGTGCAGCAAAAGTGGTAGGAAGGTTTTAGCATTCATTTATATGCCTTTACCGGAACATTTCCCGGAAACCATTGTTTTTTTTCATATAACGGTACATGTATCCTCAAAAACACATAATAAATCGCTAGAGAATTGAAATTTTGGTATGCATATTAGAAACAGTGACAATTCCAATAAGGTGTTGCACTCTTTTTATACAATCTATCGTAAAAAAACAAATGAAGAAAAAAAAATTTTTGGTATAAAAAAAATAATTTTTTTACACACAATATTTAAAAATTGCCTCCTAAAAAAAAATTTTTTTAAAAGATTTTTTTTACTAAAGTTGCAAGAGATGTTTATAAAGGAGTACTCTTTTTGTTTGCCATACAAAAAAGATTTGAAAGGTTGTAACTTACTTAGTAGTTTGGACTATACATGAACCTAAAGTTTGTAAAATATTAAAGACATGCGCGGGGATAGGAACGACCCGCTCCCCTTAAAAGAGGGGAGATATAAGATTATGATTTATAATTCTAAACATAAAGATCAACCCTATAATGTGGAAGGATACAAATACATAATTAAATATAGTACATATTTTTTTTTATATTTATATTTTTATAGGATTTAAAAAAAAAAAAACTTGAAAGAAAGTGTATTAAATAGTAAATCCTTGAACTTAATATTGAACTGTATCCAAAGTATATAGAAATTATTTTTCAGTATATAATGTCAAAAACGTATTTATATCTTTAGCAATATTTTTTAAAAAACAAAAAATTAAATATATTTTTCTATTTTTTTTTCTTCCTTCCCCCTTTCTTTTTTTCTGCCCCTATTGCATTTTAAAAATAAAAAAAAAAAAAATTTAATATAAAAAAATTTAAATAGTAAAAAAAAAAAAAAAAAATCTTTTTAAAAAAAAAAAACAAAAAAAACAAAATAATTAAATAGTATAAAAAATAAACAAAAAAAAATATATATAACTAAAAAAAAAAAAGCAAAAAAATATTTTAAAAAAAAATAAAACAAAGAAAAAATGACATTTTATGGTCATATTTTGTATTCAATAATTGTTTTCCTCTAAAAATATACTCTAAAAATGTTGCCTTAAGGATAGAATCAGAAATCGTGAACTAAAATAAATTTTTCTTATACCGAAAAAGAATGTTATGGATAGTGTTTCAGTTAAATGTATTATAAAATATACATTAAAAATAAAAAAAAAAAAAAAAAAAAATTCATATTTTCATATCTCCTTGGATTTACGTTCATTAACACAACAAAAACACAAATGAGAATACCAGTTTGGAAAGCACCTAGTACAGAAGACAGTAATTTAACATATTTTCCCTTCCAAAATTGTTGGACATATAATCCTCTAGTTTAGTCACCTTTTTTTATAAGTAGAAATGTACAGATTGGTGGATGGTGAATTTTGTCAAAAGCTTATCGACATAAAAGTATCGTGGAAGTACTTAAATACTTGTATAATTAAAATACATTGAGGAATATAATTATACAGGATACAAGACTATTACTTGATACAATTCTCTTCGGGAACTGATCTAGTTAACCCTACATTTCCAACCCACTGCATGCATTACATTGCTACACAGTACTAACCCAACCTAACCATGCGTTATGCAAATAACAATTAGCCATCAATTGCCAAACCTAGATTAGCTACCTTCAATATTAATCAGTTTTAGGTTGTTTAGCAGTGTGGAACAGCTCCAGTACTCTAACTAGTTTGATCAACAGAGTAGGAAATCGAAAACGTGAAGTTCAAAGAAATTTTTTGACGTATATAACTCCTTTTCGCTTTAGTTTTCATTACAAAACTAAGAGAAAAATTATATGGTTATATTTTACACTACTAATAGCCCGAATATCCAATACATTCATAAATTACATAAAGTACTTATATGACATTCACTCCTACACCGTACACACAAGCCCAATACTAGTTAGTTCGCTGCTTGTGAGCAGACAGGTAAATAGAAGAAAAATAATCATTTTTTCCAATGCGTATTACTTTAAGAAAAAGTCATATGTGAATAGTAATTAAAATAGCTTTAGTGTAAAACAATAAAATTTTCAACAGGTACAGGCTACGTTAGTAGAAATTTAACAAAGTGAATATGGTGAATAGATACTTCATGAATAAAATACGAGTAAGTGTTATAATAATATATATTTTAAGATATGGTTTGTATTTTTCAAATGTTTACTTCACACACGCGCAGTGCCATCTTTGATCACCTTGACACGGCGACATGTTAATATTTATTAAAATATTAAGAAATATACGAGAGGATGGCAAGAGGGTTAAATAATAAATTTTGAACATGTTAGAAGTTTTTGAAATATTTGTATTTTTAAGTTTACATGCCGCACTATCCCGAATACCTAAACGTATGAAATAAGACCAGAATAATTATATTTTAGTAATACATCTACAAACGAAAAGTATGCCTTTATTGCTTTTGTCCAAAGATCTTAATTTGGACTACCTTAGAGTCATGTAATATTAAATTTATTTGTCAGGTACTTGCTTTCCAATTATATGTTAGTATGGTTATTACAAATGCTTGTGGCATACATGGTATCACAAAACTGTAAGGGCTGTATGGT
>NW_025785149.1:0-20262 GCF_021130785.1 Homalodisca vitripennis | reverse complement strand
TGCTTGGAATACAATGCTCGGGAGAAAATTAAGCATCAGTTAAATATGTATTGGATAGTAATTACGTATTTGGCTATCCTTCTGTATAATAATTAATTAATTTCTATATAATTAGATAAGAAGTAATGCTTGTACGTAAACTTACATGAATAAGTAAAATTTTATAGAACAAAAATAACAATGTAAATGATGAAACGAGTTTCGTTAAATAATGGAATACAGTTAAGGCAGCCATAAAACCCTTTTTTTTAATTATTATAATAATTTATTATATTTTTCATTTTTTTTACACAAAAGTTATATATAATGTTGATATTTTTTCCTATTTTATTGAGAGCTTTATTATTAAAATACTCATAAACAAGAGTGATGAGAAAGCCGGGATGTATAACAATCTGAGAGTGGGGAGGAAGCCATATTTCATGTCAATGTCGAGATTGTGACAAGTAGGATTATGATAGAAACTTGTCAGTGTCAGAACTAAAATGACTAATGTACTACCATTACCACGGTCATATTAGTACAAGGTAGGAGTACCAAAACTTTTATGTCGCGAAACAGGTTTCGTTGAGGCTGATTTAAAATTTCGAGTTTAATCTTTAGATTTTCTGCGGCAGATAGTAAAGCAATCATATAGCAAAGAATATCTTACATTCCCATGGCATGCAAAATATAAATATTTTAACTTTACAGAGGGGTTTAATGAGTGATTAAGACCAATTCCAATAAAATTAAGTTTAATACAAAAATTAAAGATATACATCTCAAGATATACATTATGAATTCACATATCAAGATTTAGTTAGTTTCCATAACAGTATTTCTATAATAAAATTCCCACAAATGTGTTTAGTACAACGCAGGAATACGCTCAAATAAATCTAAGCAAAAAACCTTCAGCAATAACTTTCCCTTATATTATTTTTCCTGTATGAAAACATTTCATAACTTAAATATCAAAACTATATTTAGACCAGCTGTTTAAAATGTATTTAATTTATTGTATATTTGCTAACGTATTCACACATAAAACCAGCATAAAAATTATAACTATACCTCAGCACAAACCCATAAAAGATATTTAAATGTGGGAATGAAATCATCTAAACAGTGTTTAGTATATTTAAATGAAGGTTCATGCAATATATGAAGTTTTAGGTCAACTCGTTTTTGACAAATCGTATGGATAGAGATTAATAATAGACAGAAAGTCAAACACAAAATTAAAACTTTTCCCGCTTGAGCTATATGCTTCGTTGTATTTTAATTTAATCCAAGGTGCTCTTGAAATGGACTCATCTCTCCAATCATATAAATCTGTAAGCTATCAAAATACAAACAATAATGATTCCCAAAAATCTTGGGCTTTGAATTATAACACAAGCTACCATTGTATACTTATTTCTATTTAGCTCCACCTGTCTTTTAACTTACCACACCAACCCACACCCAGGATATTAAGCATTTATAATATTTCAGGAAAATTTTGAATTTATCACATAGTAAATATTTTGTTGTAACTAACAAAAACCAAAACATAAGTAACTGAAAGGATACTAACAAGCTTTTCTGTAGCCTCATAAAAATCAAGTCGATTTGAGCATAGAACAAAAATATGAGCATTTGGTTTTGAATATTTCAAATGTTGATCACCTCATGATAAATGTTATGTTTTATAATATTTTAGTAAGTCTCAATTTAAATCAATAATTCCATCACGCTGGCGAGAGCGAAAAGAAAATAGAGATGATTGTTGCAGCATAATACACTAACATATAAATTTGTCTTTAAGCTTAATTTATTTAAGGTGGAAATTAAAAGAAAATTTGCAGGTAGCCGACAATATAAAACTAATTACTTATATAGCAACCTAATTCATAGATTCACATTATTTTAAATGTAAATGGGGTTTGAAAAAAAACGATAATTTCCCTATAAATGTTTTAATTTTACACGTCAAATATAAAGGTAAAGTAAGATTAAAAGCATTTTTAAAATAAAGTAATTATCAGTAAATACTAATATATGCTCAATATCTGTTTAGGTCTTAACTGTAATGCTGGTTTGGTCATTTATATAAGTTAATTTTTAACCACTAAAACAATTTTTTAAACATTTCCTGTGATTACGATATACAAGATTATAACTTTTATATATAACGTTATTACCTTACATGTATATAAATTTTGTCTTTACACAATGCTTAAATAATGTGCAATAGTTACTACACTAATTACGCTATGTTAAAGCGTATAGGATAATATGACCATATAATCAATACTAATTTTAATTTAAACAATAAAAAAGAAGATGATACTTCGTAGAGGTAGGTGTAATGACAACTGAGATGGGAGGAGAAGTGATATTTCATGTCAGAGGTTAGATTGTGACAAGTGGGAGTTAGGACAGATAATTTGTCAGAGTCAGAGCTGACATGACAAACTGAACTGTTCAAATGCAGAAGGCTTACTGTATAAAATAGCACTGTCGTTACAGTGTTAGTAATGATTACGCCTGTTAAGAAATGACACTTTGGTATTTCTCTCATCACAAATAATGGTATATTCAGCAAACAAATAACGTGGGATATTTTAAAAATTTTTTATGACAAATGATCTTGATCATTTAGAAAACATAACAAAACATGGAAATCTAGAAAATCAATGGAGGTTTCAAATTAGGTGCAAGTTAATCTTCGATTCAAATGTTTTATTCTAACACCCTCTATTTGCAATTAAATGCAAATAATCGTTGAAGATGACATATGATATAAGGATTTTATGGATAAGCATTTTCATATTTTAAGAAAATTAAACGTCGCTTTTACAGTTATGTATTAGATTTCGAACTCAAATTTAAAATTAGAAACTATGAAACTGTAATTGCAATAATTAAGAATACACTCAAGATAAGAATACAACTACACTATGTGTTACGCAAAAGACTTAGTTGGTTTTAAAGTAAACTTTTTATATGCATAGGGCCAATGAAGGTAATATTTCTAAAAAATGTAACACGCTTGCACTCAAGTTATATACAAATATTACTCTACTCTACTATATTATTTTCCTATCAAGATTGCCTTTAAAACCAAAATGTAAAAATTTTCAACTCTCCGCTCAACCCAAATCCCATGAAATGACTTGGATATATTAAATCTATCTCAAAATTACCAACAATATTAATTGAGGTTTTCAAGTAAAATATCAAATATATAGGTCCCTTTGTTTATCGTGAGGACAATCAAACAAACTTCCATAAATAAATTAGTTTTTAAACCCTTTCGCTGAAGCTTAGTCAAAAAAAATTAAATTTAAAATCTGATATAGAATTGATATTATGAAAAATCACCATAATAGGTTAGCACGTATTAATTTTCAAACATTTACTCAACAAATCATCTAACTACATAATACCATATAAAGTTTAAGTTACTTTGTTAAAGAACGTGCCTTATGTGTTACAATTGAGTCAATAAATAAACGAGTTTTGAGGTTGCTGAAAGTCACCGTAAAACATGATTTTTGGTGGTAAGCGAGTGTACAGGTCGTCAATCAAACCAAAGTAACAATGGGAACAAGAGACTCACGAACAGTAAATCTCTGGATATAAACTCTCTTCTTTATCACTTCGCGTGAGTTTTCCTACGGCCGGGTATGTTGTAAAATTGTTTTTTTTACAAATACCAAATAAACAGATTCATTATAAATTTGCTTTTAAAAGTTTTTATTACTGCTATGAAACTGGTTTCAGTTGTTTTAAACAAAAACAGTATAGAATAAAATTGATGTGTATATTTACCTGTACTGTTTCAATAAACTATTACTAATACACCCGTGTCGAATTATTTTCAGATATAAGTAACCAAAGGCAAATGTTATATTTATCATCACAATGCTTAGGGGGAATAATAAATCCGAAATTCAAAAAAAACACGTCATAAATTGTATGCTAAAAATGTAGTATGGACAAAAAACCGTGGTATTTTTATAAATAAATAAAACATAAATCAATTTTGACAAAAAAGCATTTCCTTCCATGATACATTTAAATCTTTTAATATACAAACATTGTATAGAACCACAACAGTATCATGAACATAACAACAAAAATTGTATTATTGACAAAAGAAGAATGTCTTTAGGAACTAATTAAGTACTGAAATAATTATGTAACCTTACGCTTATACTTATAATGAAGTTAGAACTTTTTAAAGTGCATAAGATAGATACACGGTGATTAATTTTCACGGAATAATTCTTAAAAATGTAGATAATCAGCGTACCCACATAAAACCATACATACGCAAACTACAAATGATAGTAACCTAATTATATCATAAATTATCTTGCCGCCCAATAAAGTAAATTTACACCTTGGTAAGTTTTTATAGGTAAACCTTTTTATATTGTAAAACAATTTAATAAGTTTTCATTTACAAGTTATATATACATATACAATGTACCTCTTTACATATGTCTAACTTCATACACGTAATGTATGAAGCGTAAAACAATACAGAACGGCCAGACTCAACAGTTATTTACAACGAACACTTACATTTATAAGGCTCTCTAACAATATACAAAAAAAAACCCTTACAGGTTTTTTATATAATAATAATAAATATAAAAACTACGCTATTATATAGCGTATATTTTTATATTTAGAATTATTTTATGGATTCTAAACAAAGTATTACAGAATATACTTTCATATGTATTTAAAATTTACAGCATGTATGAGATATTTTGACATTTTAAATGTGTTTTAAAATACCCATGTAAAGCAAAAAAGTGAAAGAAATCCGGTATTAAAAAGAATTGCTAACAAGCGAAAAAAGAAAACGACGTCACATTATATAACTTTTTGGAGAAAGCTAAAACCAATATTATCTATTTTATACAGTCACAAATATAGTGTTTCTTGCGTAGTTATATAACATCCAAATTCTGAAAACTAGACATTTAACACCGAGAAATATGATTTTGGAAGACGAGATGTTTAAATTAAATTACTCAGTTTACAATATTATTTCTATATTTCAACCACCCATTAAATGTAATCTACACAAATTGTAAAATCAAATAAATAGGGGTTTATGAAAGCAACTAGTACGTCACTATGATGTTGTTTTATTAATTCTATAATTGTTGATTCAGAGTTAGTCGAGCTAGTAATTTATACCTTCAGGGAGTGATATAAATAGTGATATAATTTCCATATGTATTATGACGAAAGGAAAATAAATGCTTCAACAAATTTCATTTTAAAAATGACATGTTTAATATTTTATAATTTTTTTAATTATATTCATAAACTATAAATGTACATACTGTAAAAAATTACATATTTTAAACGTTTTTATTCAGTTTCTGATTTTATTTAATAAACTTCTTACTTTTAATACCTGTAATTTCAGATGAAGTCCATAAAAAACCATTGTAGTCATACTTCGCTGAACGCTCCATTGAAGTTAACTTAAATACCTAAGACCGAAACCAAAATTAACTGCATCACCTTAATGATGGATATTCGCTCACATGCGAATATTATTGAATATTACTATATCTGTGGCTGCTGTTAAATACCAACGCATCTTACTCGAATTGTGAAATAAATAAACTATTTAATAATGAAAAATTATAAATCAGTGATGTCAGTAATAATTTACCCCTGAGGGTAAGACATTGTCTTAAAGTGTTTTTTTGTAAATATTGGGATAAAATCTAAGCCCACAGAAAATCGTAGTTGAAGATCAAGGCTATAACAAAATGTCAAATTCAATAATATAGGAAATTTATTTTTTGTAAATAAATGTATATCATAGTAGTGATAAGATCTCGTTTTATAAAATTATTTAAGTTTGAATAGAACCTAAAAAGCTAAAATATATAAAGAGAAAGGAGTAAACAAAACGTGTAATCTGTAAAGTTAATTACTGAAACCCTTAAATACCATATTTTCTTATAAAATATTTCTTAAAATAATTTCAATTTAAAGATTTTTCTCTTTGATACTGATAGATTGATTGATAGTAAATATATTATTTTATATAACGCTTGTCTCACATATATATTGGTAAAAGTTAAAAATATGGTTTTTGACGATTGATATACAAAAACTAGAAATGTTTATTCATATCGGGGTTTATTATTTATTCAAAATATTCCCTTTATTTACGGATAATGCCAAATGTTCGAACTATATTTTTAAATGATGTGTCACGTTGAAATGTCGCCAATTAATTGCAATATTTTTGTTTATTAAAAATTATAGTATGAGAGCGAATAAAATAGCTTCTGAGAATTTTAATATTGTGGTTTGTATTAAATAGGAGGAATAATGATTTCACATGGTTTAAATGGACTTACATTTGATAGAATAAGTACAATTTTAAAACCCGTAATAAAGTTTAAAAGTATTATTGATGAGTACCTGCGGAGAGTGGATTGTGTTTGTAGGACAAATTGGATTGATTGGAGATACGGTTACTTCTGTATGTTGTCAATTAAATGTATATCCATTACATTTGTTCGGAGTGTTTTCATTAGCTCTTTTCGATATGAACGTTTAGTGTGTTGTAAGGATGGTAAATAGCAAAGCTCTTAGTACTTTTACCTTTTGGTAAACCGAGCACACACCATATGTGAAATCTTTAATCTGTTGAACATATTAAAATATAAATAGAAATTTTTATCAGATTAGATCATAATTATAAAACCATTTTATATACATTACTATCTAATCTGCAAAATAGTTTACATATCGTGTAAAAATATTATTAGTTTATTGTATCGAATAAAGTACTAGAAAGAGAAACTAGCTAAATAGTATGGAATATAAATATTATTCGTAAAATTTCCATTGTATGTTCAAATTTACATGCTAAGAAACTCTAATTTCCAATATAAACTAAAAAAGTTATAGTCTCATTGGACATGGGGCAGGAATAAATGATACACATTCAGCCGATTTTTTGTTCTTATTCATACTGGATTGTAACTGGACAGTAAGGAAAACATTAAATTTTATTAAAATATAAAAAATTATCAATTTATAAAAAGACATATACCTTAACGGTTAATGTGAAATGGGGAAAAGGGGTTGGAGTTTAATTTATTTTTTCGTATAGAACTTAATGTAATTTCACTAAAGCTGGCTCTTAACACGATGAAATCTGTTACTGTAATCTCGTGATCACTTCTATTGTGTATTAAAATAGTAAGATAATTTAAGGATTTAGCTCAAAAATATATGTTTGTTAGAATGTTTAGCCACAATAATTTGTAATTTTTTTATATTTTTATAATACCTTCTGTACTCACTAGACCTTCCAATTGTTATCTAAATATCAAGTTCCTTACACTTTCTTCAATAATCAGAAACACTGTTAGTAGTTTGCATTCATAAAGCAACCATTAAACGTCCTCCTATTGTTGTTTATTGCAAGTAATCTATTATGTAAGAAAACATTTTCTCGCTAATACGAAAATAGGGAACTCACAGCAGGACCATTAGTTAGTGTCAGCTACAACATTTCATATCGTGGGCTTCTTTTACTGCAGTGGTCTGATGTATAGACCTTAGTTGTACAGCACTACAAAAGTACTGCAGGTAAACTGTCATTTACTACCTGGTTCTTAATGATGGGTTTGGCCCTTGAGTCTTCACCTTTGTCTTGGAATGGCTGATAGTAGCAATAAATTTGTTTTGTGCGTGCTAAATTGGTTGACCGTATTGTGATTACATTTAATATACTAATATGTATTAATCTTAATTCGACCATGATAGTGGTGCGCTACACCTCGTGGTAGGCTTCGCTAAAGTTAAGTACCAAAATCGTGGCTATAACGAACTTCATTAGGCAACATATGTTATGTCAAATGTAAATATGTTCTATGGTTATAATGAGTTTACTGACAAATCTTATTTATTGTTTCATTTTTCACATTAGCTACTCTCTTTAGGACCTATGTAAAAATAATTGCCACAGTTATTCCAAAATCCAGGGAGAAAAATGCACGATAATTGAACTCCATGTTTCTTATACACAAGGAAATGAAGCTTCACGCACAATCTAAAGACATATTTTAGATATACAGACAGATATACAGATAAAAATGAAGATTTCCAACATGCCTTTTAAAACTAAATTGTTTATACATTTTCATACCTTTTTGAGCCCAATGCCCACAAGTATTTGCGTACCTTTTTTGTATATACTTTCAGTTTTGAGAAATATTTCTATGAAAACTTTTAAAGATCTATTATAAAAATATACATTTCATGTTATTACTTTATTATAAATACAATTGGTTATTTAAGTATTTTGATGTTAATAATATTATAGCAAGCTTTAAGAGGATACAATTGAACATTGTTTTGGTCTTGGAAATTTAAAAAATCTACAGTTTGAGAGTATCAGTCTTGAAACATAGCACCCACTTTAATTTTACTTAAGGCAAGATTGGTTATAAATTTAAATTCAGCTCTCTATATCGATAACACCCTTACGTATATCCCTAGCGCTTCTAGTTTTGTAATACAATTGTCTTCTACTTATGTAATCTCACTAGAGTTAGCAGAAACTACTGCTATTGTGAACTAAATTACCAAATATTTGGCACATTCCCAATAATTTGCTAGTTTAATTTAATACATACCGCAGAATGAAGAGTGCAGTGACTACCTGGTTATTTATTAAAGATGAAAAAAGAAGAATTAAGAGATAAAGGTTCTCAGGTTCTCGGCTTTTAGGCTTACAAAACTAAAACTGATAAAGGCTTTGCAACATTTGTTCGTCTATTTATGTAATTATCTCATGTACTCATGTAGTTTATGTAATGGCCATTGATTTTTCTTTATCGTGTTTAACATCTACTTACGGTTTCATATTCCTAATATCTTGTAAGTGCATGTTTTTCCCTAAAATCAATAAGTTAATTATGTTTCTATTTTATTTGGAAATAATATAACTTCATAAATTTCCCACTACATTGGATAGTATAAACATTAGAGAACCTAAAATTTGCATCCATTATTACAATTTAAGTAAATCCAAGTTAAGGGTACTCGATAGAGGTACATATTTTTTAAGCTTGGTTTACTTTTACATTACTTCTTTCGTAAAATTTTTTTATAAATAAAATCATTATAGTGTGCCATATAAACACAATCCCAAAAGAAAAATTTCTTTACATGAATAAAGGGACTGAAAAACCGTGTGCATTTATATATTAACTATTCAATAGAGTAAAAAGTTGCTATTATTGTATGCTATGAATTTAATTACTAAACAAACACCATTACAATGTATTAATTTGTACTAATCCTACTTTGTAATTAAAAAGAGAACAAGTTGTTACAAAAAACATTGCCTTTTAATAAAAAAATAATTAAATTATTCATCTGAATAATATTTTCTTAACTGCTTTGATGGTAAGTATATTATAAATTTATTTTACTGTTATGGTATTAATTTGTGTATATAAGTGTATTTATACAAATGTATACTATAAAAAAAGTACAGACCGTAAATGTTATTTCAATGTTGAAATGCAAATATTAGATTTAAAATGGTTTTCCTAACCAGTTAATATTAAGCTCATTTTTAAGTTAAACTTTTAATTTAATTTACGGTTAGGTCTGTCCTAATTATAATGAACTAATACAAATATAATACATATAATTATCACAAATTAAATTACATATATCTGTAAAGGTAACGTTTGGCTGTTTGCTCATCATCAAAGAGAGCCCTGAGTTCATTAGTCTGTGTCAGCCGTACACTCAGACAATCGTTGTGGGTTTTCTCTTTCCGTGGTAGACTGTTACTTTATATACTGCAGCTTTACACATACAACTACTATAACTGCAGTGGCTGTAACTTCCCTCCTGACTCTAATGATTTGTCTGTCCTTTAAGTGGATATATTACTGCGGTATTCAAGCTGCCTTTCATTTATGTTAGTCGTTTTAGAGATTTTAACATTTATTTTTCGTGGCTATCATGCTTACCCTTAAGATCAATGTAAACGCAGAGCAAAATCCCACGAAGTGAAATGCACCATCATCAAATTTAATAGTCTATATTTGAATAAAGCTCCATGAAAAATTTCAAGTCCAACTATCAGTTCCAAAACAGACAGACTTAGTGATGGATTTTTGCTGAGTAATCTGCAACTTATTTGCATTCGAGAATGTTATAAGCGTCACAAATAAATATTTTTCTCAGAATGATACGCTTTTTGAAAGTAACTTTACTGACATTATTTTTATCACAGTTTTAATATATATATATATACCGGGTACTTCAAAAAAATGTATATGCACTTTAAAACGATCGTAGTTTTCCCGCTCTGCAAGGGTAATGTTATATTCCTTCGCCAGGTGGCAGCATAATCGTTCCTTTATGTTTATATTGTTAGTTGGAATTTGTAATATCAACATGGCGGACGTACGTTTGAGTTTTGAAGAACGTAAGCAGGTTATTAAGTGGTACCGGAAGTTTGAGAATGTAAAATGAAGTTCAAAGACAGTGGAGAAGGGATTATGATACAGAACCACCTTCAAGATTAACAATTACACGCATACGAGACAAATTCGAAGTTCACGGAACAGTGTGTGATGTGCATAAAGGTCATTCAGGTCGACCTCGAACAGCTACAAGTGATGAGTCTTCAACGGCAGTCTTGGAACTGTTTCAACGCTCTCCTAACAAATCTTCAAGGCAAGGGGCACGTGAAAGTGATGTAAGTGCTAACAGCGTGCTACGCATTCTGAAGAGAGTCAAGTATCGTGTTTACATTCCAAGGCTGGTGTAACAGCTAAATGACGACGATCCAGATCAAAGGTTGCAATTTTGTGAAGGGGTTCAGGAGATGGTGATACGTGAACCGGAATTTATGGGTAGCATAATTTGGACGGATGAAGCCCAATTCAACCTTAATGGAACTGTCAATAGGCACAATTGTGTTTACTGGGCTGAAGCTGAAGACAATCCTCACATTACAATTGAAAAAGCTGTAAAATTTGCCTGGTGTAAATGTGTGGTGCGGTTTGTCTTCAAGGGGGATATATATATCTAACTTTGAAGATAGGATAGTTATTATCTGAATTATTCGCTTATGTCGTGAATATAAACGAATAAAATGTATTAATTAACATGTTTATTAAGCAAGTGTTTATTTACTATTTAGTTTTATGAAGTGCTCATAGATGGCGGTTTAATTCATTTATCGATCAAATTCTTCAATATTGTTTGACATCTAAGTTGCAAATACACCCAATAGACAGCGCTGTGTTCTGTTTTTTAGAATATAAATTCTACAACTTTATTCCACGTAATATTTATTTATATTCACGACATAATCGTACTTATTTTAATTGTTTGTGACTGATATTTTTATAATTATTCTGTGTATTATGTTACAATATTATTATCATTGTTAACAGATAAATTTTTGTACTACTTTTATTAGAGAATTATTAAAGTCTTGGCGCCAAATTCGAATCAAAGTCTCAAAATCTGGCGATCAAATTCTATCGAGTCGCCATCTCTGATTAGAATGTCCAAAGCTTTAGGTATCTCATTCCGCTCTCGAGATCTGCTCTGAATCTAAATAAAGCTCTCTCTCGAACCTTCGAGAGTCACTATTTCGAACAATCGATCAATCGATTCTTCTCGAAGCATGCGCACTAGAACGCGTTCGGGAAATTCAAGGCCCAGATATAAATACTGGCGTCGAGTGTCACTGCAGTTCAGTTCCTTTCAAACGAGTAAATACTATCTCCCGGAAAGATACTTATTTTGATTTTTAATCTGATAATTGTTAATTAATACATTCATTAATTTTCGATCTAATTTATTAATTTATTTCAATTATAAATATTTTCAGTTTCAGAATAATGCCGCGGAAGAAATCTAACCTCAACAATCCGTGTAGCAGAAGGTACGACTCCAGCGCGCTCGGCGAGCTCGAGAATCAGAAGAAGAAACTGCAGCAAGAAATGCAGCTCAACGAATTAGAACAGCAAAAATTCGTAGTCAAGAATCTCAAGAACAGCGTAATAAACGTCTGCGACAAAATGTATAAAGGGCAAGAACTGCGCGACAACAGAATATAGCCAGATTTAGAGAACTCGAAAGAACGAGGCAACAAACCAGTCGTGTATTAACACATGCATCATTCTTTCGCCTTGCGTTTTGAGTATGAACCAGACATTAATTACTCGGCACATTCTAAAATTACAATTGGTGCGATGGATAAAATATGTCAATATTGCCACGCGTTAAAATTTCGAAATGAAACAACTGGAATGTGTTGTGCATCAGGAAAAATTGTATTGCCACTTCTTCCTACTCCACCAGAACCTTTGAAATCACTTCTTGCTGGCGAATCAGACGATTCGAAATTATTTTTATGTAAGACAACGTAAATTTAATTTTTGCTTTCAAATGACATCTTTTGGTGCAACTAAGATTTGCGATTTAACATCTGATGGACGTAATTTTGAAACGACATTCAAAATCCAAGGCCAAGTGTATCATAAGATTGGGTCACTAATGCCGATGCCTGATGAGGATTCAAAGTTTCTTCAAATTTATTTTATGGGCAGTTGTGAGGATCGTGTGACAACTAGGTGCCTGCATAATTTCATAGAAGAAGCACAAGAAAGAGCAATTGTGGAATCGTTTGGAAGTTTTTTTCGAAAATTATAATCATCTTATTCAGCTATTTTAAAAGGGTATCACCACAATAATTAAGTGACAATTGTCAAATTGTCATCAAAGCCGATATAAAGTACCATCCGGGGAACATGCTGGCAGGTTCAACGCGTAACGCGCCAACTGTAGATGAAGTTGCTATTATTATGGTTGGTGATCCATCTAACAACAGATACAATTAGAATTACACGTCGAGATAGAATTGTTAGTGTAATTTCGGATATACATCGTTCATATGACGCACTTCAGTATCCTTTGATATTCTGGCAAGGCAAGATGAATATCACATCAACATCAAACAGCGTGATCCAGTCACTGGTAATGAAACAAATAAAAAAGTTAGTTCAATGAACTACTATGTCGCACCGATTGATGATTAGATTTAATCAAGACAATTATATCTTACGATATCGTCAGCTGTACCATCAATACGTTGTAGATATGTACGCTAAGATCGAAAGTGAACGGTTTACGATTCATTAGATTCAATCAAGCTAAATTACGATCAGAGGAATACATCCATTTACGAGATGCTATTATCGGAAACGTCGACGAAAACTTAAGCATCAATGATATTGGAACTGTATTTATTTTACCTTCAAGCTACATAGGCAAGTCCACGGAAAAATGCAAGAATACATGCAAGATGCTATGACTTACGTACGTCATTATGGTCGACCTGATTTGTTTCATTACATTTACGTGTAACCCAAATTGGGAAGAAACTTTGTTATTATCAGGTCAACAATCAATACATCGCCATGATATCGTTGCACGTGTATTTAAACAAAAATTGAAATCTATGATTGATTTAATCGTTAAATATTCTATTTTTGGTAATACGTGTTTGCTGGCTGTATTCTATTGAGTGGCAAAAGAGAGGTTTACCTCATGCTCACATTTTGATTTGGCTTGAAAATAAAATTCGTCCAGAAGAAATAAATCAAATAATTTCTGCCTGAAATTCCGGATTCATCAACTGACCCAGAGTTGTTTGAGGTTGTTACCAGTCAGATGATCCATGGACCATGTGGTACTTTTAACATGACGTCGCCATGCATGGAGAATGGAAAATGTAAGAAACGTTTCCCAAAACCATTTACGAATGATACTATTACGGATATCGATTGGTTATCCATTGTATCGCCCGTAGAGACACTAACCATGGTGGCCGTACATTTAATATGCAAATGTCAAATTCTACAAATCAAGTTGAAATTGATAATCGGTGGGTAGTTCCATACTTACCACTGCTTTCCAAAACGTATAAGGCTCATATTAATGTCGAGTTTTGTAGTTCCGTGAAATCCATTAAGTACATTTGCAAATACGTTAATAAAGGAAGTGATCTGGCCGTATTCGAAGTACAAAATATTAACCGAAATGACGAAATAACACGATACCAAATGGGGAGATATATTAGTAGTAACGAGGCTATCTGGCATATTTTTAGTTTTCCCATACACGAAAGAGATCCTCCTGTTCAGCATCTTGCAGTACATCTCGAAAATGGTCAGCGAGTATATTTTTCTGAAAAAAATATTGTCCAAAAAGCACTTCAGCCACCAAAGACGACTTTAACTGAATTTATTTTACTTTGTGTCAAAAATCTGATGTGTTTGGCCAATTCGCAAAAACATTATTGTATACCGAAGTTTCCATGCTATTTTACGTGGAATAATGTAAGCAAAAAATGGGAACCACGTAAAAAAGGAACACCACATCCATCAATACCAGGTTTATTTAAAGCCAAGACATTGGGAACGGCTTTACACTGTACATCCCAAACAACGTGAATGTTTCTTTTTGCGTTTGTTGTTGGTAAATGTTCCTGGACCAACATCTTTTGAATTTTTTGCGCACAGTAAATGGTCGCGTGTTCAATACATATCAAGATGCATGTTGTGAATTGAAATTATTGGAGGCAGACAATCATTAGGACTTGACACTTGCTGATGCAAGCGTTAACATCCACACCCAATAGTATGCGTCAACTATTTGCAATAATCTTGACGACATGTTATCCAACACATTCATTGACTTTATGGGAGAAATATAAAAATTATATGACTGAAGACATCCTGTAATCGAGCCAAACAAAACAAATCAATGTCCAAATCTAGATTTCCACACCAGAGATGTATAATGAAGCATTAGTGTTGATTGAAGATTTATGTATTTTAATTGCAAATTTACCACTTAGTCATTATGGTATGCCAGCACCTAATCGTCCGGCCCACTGACTTACTTAACACTGATTTGCAACGAGAAACACATTACAATGAAATTGATTTAGCTTCAATTATTGCGAATAATGAGCCATCATTGACAACTTGAACAAGAAAATATTTATAATCGAATTATAAGAACTGTTGATGCTAAACAAGGTGGATTTTTTTTTCTTAGATGCACCAGGTGGAACCGGGAAGACATTTTTAATATCATTAATCCTTGCAAAGATACGGTCGCAACAAAAAATTGCATTGGTAATTGCATCGTCAGGCATTGCTGCCACATTACTAGATGGTGGACGAACAGCACATTCAGCATTGAAGTTGCCATTAGACATTCACAACAAACCAAATGCAGTGTGTAACATTAAAAAAAAAAAAAGTGGAATGGCTTCAGTGTTGCAAAAGTGTGCAATTATAATTTTGGGATGAGTGTACAATGGCCCATAAGCATTCACTTGAAGCATTGGATAGAAGTATGAAAGATTTGAAAGGCAACGATAAACTTTTCGGTGGTACTGTTTTTACTATTGTCTGGTGACTTCCGACAGAACATTACCAGTTATTCCTCATTCTACTTTTGCCGACGAAATTAACGCATGTCTAAAACAATCGTTTTTATTGGCGAAACGTCGAGACCTCTTCGATTGACCGTGAATATGCGAGTACAAATGCAAAATGATCCATTGGCCACAAAGTATTTTCTAAGCAATTGCTGGATATTGGAAACGGTGAAGTTGAACTGTATCAAGATACTCAGTATATCAAACTACCAGATAATTTCTGCACTGTTGTTGGAGACGAAAAGTGAACTAATTGAGAGTGTCTTCCCGGATATATATTAAATAATTATTTAGATCATGATTGGCTCTGTAATCGTGCCTATTTTAGCAGCCAAGAAACGTTTATGTCGACAAAAATTAAACTTCCAGATACAAACAATTATTACCCAGTGATTTGATGCCTTTTAAATCAATCGATACAGTTGTTGACGAAAACGAAGCCGTAAAACTTTTCCCACCGAATTTTTTAAATTCTCTGGATTTACCAGGAATGCCACCACACAATCTGCAATTAAAAATTGGTTCACCAATTATTCTTCTCCGTACCTTAAACCCGCCTAAATTATGCAACGGTACACGTTTAGTTATCAAGAGGATCACTGGAAATATTCTTGAAGCAACAATTTTGACTGGAAAGTTTAAAGGCGAAATCGTCCCTGTTGCCGCGAATTCCATTAATAGCGTCAGAATGTTCAATACCATTCAAAAGGCTTCAATTTCCCATTCGTTTAGCATTTGCGATGACCATAAACAAATCGCAAGGTCAAACAATATTGACTTGCGGTTTAGATTTAGAAAATACGTGTTTTTTTGTCATGGACAACTGTATGTGGCCTGTTCACGTGTAGGAAAGTCATCAAATTTGTTTGTATTAGCCAAAAGACAGATTAACCAAGAATATTGTGCACAAATTAGTATTGAGATAATTGTCAATTTTAATAATTTAATAAAAAAACTTTAAATCAAAACAATTGTTCAAAAATCAATGTTATCTACCTCATTTATAGATTTAGATTTAAATTATTCTCAGCTTTATTAGTGAATAATAATTTAATTGTATTTAGATAATGAGTAAAATATTAATTTAATCTATAGTTACTGAGCCACAGCAACGCGTGGCGGGTCAGCTTGTATATATATATATATATATATACATGTGCTTTTTACTTAATGTTAGGGGTTTCCGAAACTTTTTTGTTTTTTTTTTATAGAACGTAGCGAAATTTAAGAAATGTGTTAATGGAGAATGGAATAGCACGGGAATACAGATGGTTTTGGCTGTTATATCATAAACTGTGTAATAACACCTTTTGAGTTATTTAGGATTTTTGAATTGTTGAGTTTAGTTCCATTTCACCTTTTGTGTAGAGCAGCGTCTGAAATTTGACTCTGTGACAAACTTGAAGCTTGGAATCTGGTGACTAAGTAGAAAGGGAAATGGGCTGCTAAACACAACATTCACCATAAAATATTCATGATATGTGTCACCTCATGAGTGTACCATTATTTCACCGATATCTCAGATCTAACATATTTTGGGCCCGTATCTTATATGTGTAAGCAATATCCGTAAAAAGAAAGCATTTGAGTAACATTTCACACAACAATCTCTGTTCATAAACTTAGTCAAATAACTCGAGCCTAAAAAACGTTTCAGTTAGTTTTAAAGAATAATTGCTATATTAATGAGTTTTCTGTTTAAGAGTTAGATGTTTTCAATGAAACCGTATGTCACACTAATATAAGATTTTGTACAAGAAAATTAGTGTAATATTTTGGAGAAAATACTTTGTTTTAATTAGGCTATTTTGGAATATAGTGAAGCAGGTTATGTTACATCTCTAGGAAGTTTGAAATTATAGTCCCTTTTAATGTAAATAGTTTGAACTTCGACTTACATTCCGGTGTAGAAGCTACGAATGAAATTAAGAACTGATATCCAGCGGCGATGAGTACTTCTGTTTGTTCGTGATATTTTGATCGTTATGGCACTTAGATGCATAATTAAAAATTAGTAATATGACATTTTAATAACAAATTTAAACACACAAAATAAAAAATAGAAATGTATTTCAAACTCAATTCAATATTTTTTAAATTATTCTACCTCGTAGATGTTGTCTTATGTGCTCATTTAAATTAAAAAAATAACATTATATAACCCCAAATTTCAAACCATTTAAAATGGTTTTGATAAGTTATTAGCGTCGTTTCCATTTTATAATGTAAAAAATGTTTTGTAAATAAAGTGGGTGACCATACAACCATTAGAAAGATTCTGGATTAAAGTGGAAGCAATTGGGCGATGAATAATGATTGGAAATGAACAAAAAACCATGGCTACCGGAAGTGAATAGTAGTATGAAAGACTAATACTTTAATTTGTTGTATCATGGCGTATGATATACAGTTTTCATTGTCGCTGTAAAAAGATATAGAACTATTTAACTGGATTTAAAATATATTTAACTGCTTTTGTGAATTTGATATTTGATCATGTTTAAGATGCTACAAACAAAATTCATTTATGTGCGTAGACAATCAAATCAAATTAAATTAATGTCATCAAATTTTTGACAACATTCTACAACTAAAATAATATTATTGTTTTGTTACAGGTTGGTTGAAGACGCGTCTATAAAGTGAGTCTGTCATAAAACGTTTATTATTATTTCCACACAATAACAACTTTTTTTAACAACCGCTACTTTACTTTTATTCATTAGAATGGCTGAGCCAAGTTTACGTAGTCTACATATAACGGTACATTTATACTTTAGTAACAAAGTTATTACAATTCAATATTTTCTTTACATTTATATATACATACGTACATATACATACATATAAAATTATAAATATGTTTATAAAATGGTAAAAGAAATATTATATATATATTATATACTATATATAATATATATATCTCTTTATATAATATTTCTTGTGTGCGTGTGTATGTTAATGAAACTCCTCCTAAACGGGTGGACCGATTTTAATGAAACTTTTTTGTGTCTTCAGTTGGATACGAGAATGGTTTAGATTCATAATTCGGTCCAATTTTAATAGTTTATTTAATTAATTTTTTAATAATAAATTGTTGTTGATGGTGGAGTGTTTTACATTGGAATCCGCCCAGACTGCGCCCACGACACGTAATACAAAGTGAACTGTTAATTAGCAACTGTGAAAAATTTTTCAGCTGAAGTTCATCAAAGAGGCAGAAACATTTGTTTCACCATTTAAAATTTAGAAAGTTCATATTTTTAATGTTGTAATAGTGTCTTGATCAGCTAGTGTAATGGCAGAATTGCAAAGAGATGAAGTTTCACCAATTGTTCTACGTAAAACATTATAATATTACAACACAGCCATAATGGTTTATCTCTATTTTAATTTTCCAGCCGAACAGTTTTGTGCTGGCTATCCAAACTTTGTGCGTTGTTTATTGTTAACATTTCTGTAATTATTGGGTGTGAGTGCTAATTGTTATAATACATTAATATAGATTTGAAGATGTTTGAAGTGCATAAACAAACTACTAGTTATGTTATTAAAGTTATTTAACTCATTTTGCAAATTTATTGAAGTGAGTATTATTGACCGCATAGGCCTCAAATAACCTAAGTAGCATACAAATCAAAAGGGTTGTGTTTGCTGTATGTGAATATTGTTAACAGTTTAATTATAATCAAAGTTTTAAACTAATTGGACTTTAAAAATTAATTTAGTTGTAAATTTATCATTTTTATTAAATCTGCAGTCCAGAATTGGTCACATAAGTTCAAATTAAGCAAGCATACAAATTCACGTGTTGACATAACTACTTATTGTTAATAGTTGTAGTCAATATGGTTTTTTAAATTAAATTCGTGTTGGCCAGTTTCCGATATATAGACTGTACATTTTAAATTTACTAATTTTATAACAAGTATATTTATTTTTTTAATTTACAACTTAATTTTATCGTAATAGCTATTGAATGGGTACAATAATTTTTGTTAATCCTTCAGGAATGTAACACTAAACAAATTAGATGGTATTCCCGATAGGGCTGAAAGTTATAAGTAAGTGGCCTCCATCCACAATCGAATTATTGAGATATTTCTGATAGCCTATCCAAACTACTATCCTAATTGGACTTATAAGTCATTTAAAGGCTGAAGTATAATACAGCAGCCACACCATCATCACAATCGAGAATTATTGATGATTTCTTGAATAGCCCTATCCAAAACTACTGAATTTCATTAAAGTTAATTTATTCTGGTAAAATATAATTAAATTTTTAATTATAAATTGTTGATGTTGGAGTGTTGTTATATTGGATACGACAGACTGTCGCTACGACACGTAATAACAAGAGTGAACTAATACTTATAACAGCTGTGAAGTATTTTCTCTAGCTGAAAGTTTCACCAAAAGAGGCAGAAAACCATTTTGTTTACATTTAGATTTACATTATTATAAAGTGCTTGATTCAGTAGTCCTAATGCAGATTGCAAAGTATAAATTTTCAAACCAAATTGTTTCTTATGTAGAACAATTATAATATTACAACACAGGTTTTTAATATCAAATAAATAGTCCTTGAAAGCATAGAGTAAGCATAAACATATAAAAAATAAACACCACTCCCTTATTTCAATATATTCTGTACTTAACTTTGGAGGATTGAGAGATTATCCAGATATAAAATTGGAAGTTTTAGCTTTTAACCCTGAAATTGACGTTTGTGTGCT
>NW_025785148.1:0-19346 GCF_021130785.1 Homalodisca vitripennis | reverse complement strand
ACAGGTATGTTCATTGTTCACCTACCCGGTTACCTGAATCCTAAGGGTGACGTTAAAGGGCTGCCTGTACTTAATTATGTTCGGTCCTGATGTCGCCACTCCAACTATAACATATACAGGGTGTAACTGAAATACACAGAAAAAACCTCAGGAGGTTGTTCCTGTGGTCAAAAACAAACCAAAAAGTTCCTGTAAATGTATTTCCTAAAATGCATAGTTTTCCGTCTGTCCGATTGTTGTGTTTTTTTTGATAAACGTGATTAACGTCTTAAATTAGGTTGCCGGCTCGGAGTCTTCATGAAAAGGTGGTAACGCCCGGTAACGGTTTACGAATGCCGTCCAGTGGGTCCGCCGCACGGGATGCCGCACGGGGATTAAAGCAGATAACTATGTTTGATTCGTGCGCTAAAATGTGGAGTGCTTAGATTCGTCATTTATAAACAACTTACAAACCAATAATAAGGTAAGTAATTGTACAATTTGATATTTCATTATTCGTAAACTCATGATTGATTGATTAATTTGTTAGATTTGACACAAAAGTTAGAGAAACTGAGTTTATAGGTTTCTGTTCTATTACTATTGACAAATTATTGATAGTGGTTAAGTAAATTTATTAGTTTAAATCACTCTGCAAATCAATCGTAATTCAAGTCGCGATTGAGAAGAAAACAGCGATCGTACTGCTGAGTTCAAAACATTTAAAATAACAAATGTATAACCTCTAAACCTGTCATAACAGTGCGACCAAACAAACGAAACTAAACCGACCAATCATCCACGCGCGGAGTTAGAATTTAACTCGTGTTTAGCAAGAATTTCAAATTCCAATTTTAGTAAATGTTTATTAATTCAATCTTTACCATTTACAATTAAACAAATTTTAATTAATTTCAAATTAATGTACAATGTTGTAGATAAACAAAATATATTTTCTATAGTTAAAATTTAGTGCAATTCTTATTTTTTCAATTCAATTCCTTGTCTTCCTATTGTGCAATTTAATAATTATTCATATCAATAAATTATTGTTGACACAAGAATAAAAAGACGTTTGTCACGTAAAAAATCTTCGCCCAGTAAAACCGGACTGTTACAGGCAACCATAATTTTTTACAATTTAAAATTATGTCTATAAACCACCGATTAAATGGTAGAAAGTTAAAAAAAACTTGCAAATATTGATATGTTACTAGGTTAAGGATAAAATTGCCACAACTTGTTTTATCCTCCTTTCAAGCTGATTTCAATAAGGTGAGATAAACGTTTGTTTTAGAATAAAAATTTTATAAATGGCGAGAGTATTTTGATTTAAGTAAAATAGGAGGGTAAAATATTTTGGTACTACCAAGAAGTAAGTTAACCAAAAATTCATTCATTCAAAGATTTTGAACCATGCCGCCATTTTGAATTTTGTTGTACAAAAAAATTTGAGATTTCTTAAAAAAAAAAATAATGGACAGTCTATTACTAGATTGAGCATGTCTTTAACTTTGTATTTGTACCTTTAATGGTTAGTTTTAAAAAACTTTAATGTAAAAAACAAGCGGGAAAAATTATGCATTTTAGGTCATACCATTTATAGGAACTTTTTAGTTTGTTTTGATCCAGGGAACAACCTCCCTAAAGGGAGGGCTGTCAGGTGTATTTCAGTTACGACTCTTGTATAGAACTATCAACAAAAATATCTTGGCTATTATGAACAACACTAAATCTTCATGTCCGACTTTTTGAAGTTTTGATGCCACAAACGCAATGTAGAAGACTTCTTAACATACTGACAGGTTTTGGATTTCACACACACACACACACGACACACACACACACACACACACACACAACACACACAACCACACACACCAACACACACACCACACACACACACACACACACACACACACACACACACACACACACACACACACAAACCACACACACAAAACACCACACACACACACACCCACACAAACACTTTTACACACACACACACACACACACACACACACACACACACACCACACACACACACACACAACTACATTATTTTATACGATATATAATAATTGTTATAATAATGCTTGTTTTTTGAAAAAACTTAATAGTAAGAGTAGAAAAAGAAAGGAGTGGATTTCAGATCGCCTTATTTCTTTAATAAAACAGAAAAGAATAAATTGTTTGTTTATGTACAATAACGATAGAAGTAATTTGGTTTTAAGGTCAGAGTATAAGAGGTATTGCAAAAAAATGTAACAAAGGCAATTTAAAAAGGGAAAAGTTAAAAACTTTTCTCTTACATTAATAGATCAAGTGTCAAGGAGATTCAAAAAAGTACTGGAATGTTATTAAAAAAATTATTAAAAGAAAGAAAAATTCCTTAGACCTTTATTAAAAATTAATGATAGTTTGGTAAAGGTGGTAGATAATGAAAAAATTGTTGCTGAGCGCATTTAATTTCATATTTTACAACTTAAATATTTCATCTCTGAAGCAATGACGGCTTTTGGATGTGACATGTTTTAAGAGAACAAGTGATTATATTTTTTGAGGACCTGTTTGTTAATTTCGAATGTACATATGATGAATTATTAAAAGCCATTGAACAAATAAAAAAAATAAGCCTAGTTGTGGCGTTGTTGGATTTCGGCATTGGTACAATTAAAGCAAATAGTGTAAATCTCTTTGCGCCATTACTCCACACAGTATAGTTGTCAAAGTCTTTGGATAAGGGGAATAGTTCCTATAGAGTTTTAAAACTGCATCAGTTGTGCCGATTTATAAGACAGGTGATCAATCACTTTTTTCCTCGTACCGCCCCTGTATCTGTTATTAGCACTGTGGCTCGAAGATTTTTGAGGGAGTTTAAATTAAAAAAAGCTGTTACGTAAATTTTTTCCACAATAGATCTTTTTCGGTTCTCAGCATGTGCGAAGTAATTCAATTTTGGGTTTTTGCCGGGTAAGAGGGTACGGATTTAGCAATTAGAAAAAGCACGTCAATAGTATAGTGGCATCTACAGACAAAAGTTTGCTATACATTAGATGTTTATCTGGGACTTCCAGAGAGCATCTTGATGTATTAGACATAGACATTTTAATATATTATATTAGAAAACATGGCATTGGAGCGTGCAGCACTGGCTTGGTTGGATTCATTTTGCTGGGGGGGTAGAAGGGGCAGGTTGTGAAAATAAATAAATGTTATTAGTGATGTGTATGGAGCTACGGTACGGAACAGCTCAAGGAGGGGTATTAGGACCAATTATTTTTTTGATTTACATTAATGATCTTTTGAATATTGACCTTCACTCATCGGTGTTTGCCTATGCGGACGGGGGACACCGCACCTTGTATGCCCTGCCTATAATAGGGCAATCACTGACCAATATAAAATAAAACAGTGATCTAGGAAAAATATATCAATGGCTAATTAGCAATAAATTATTGATAAATACCAGTAAAATCAAAGTGTATAATGTTTTTGGTCTACTGTGAAACTAAGGAAAATCTTTCAAATGTTTTTCAATACTGTTTTGCCACGTGCATCATTGTATTTACGGTTTGTCTTGTTAAGTAAATTTGTTTTGAGGTAGTTGACGTTTGTAAGGTTATCTGGGGATTTACATTGATCAATTTTTATAAATGGGAGACTGCATGTGAATATTTTATCAAAAAGATTGAGAAAAATAACTTATGCACTATATCATTTAAAAGGATACTTAAAAGGAAGATCAATTAAAGCAGATTTATATTTCTTGAGTTTGAGAGTGTATTGAGATATGGAATTGTTACATTTTGGTGGTACCCTACCCAACCATTTTAAAGCCAGTTGTAATGAATCAAAGGCACGCCTTTACGTATTATCTATAATATCAAACACAAAGTTAGATATAAGCTATATATTCGCTGAGGAAAATATTTGGACATTTGGAACAGTTATATAAATATTCAGTGGTTAAGTACATTCAGAAATATTTACAAAACTTTGAGTTTAAACAGCAAACTAGGATTTACAAGGTCAGGTCAGGTTTATGTCAATATCAGTTCCGTTTTTAGTCAAAGAAGTTAGCAGGCATCAATTTTATAGCCAATTATTAACAAGTTTATAATATTTTGTGGGGAATGATAATCTTTTTGAGAAAAAAAAAAATAAAGTAAAAATTGAAAAATTTGTTAGAAATTATGTTCATATGTAATGGTTTATTTATACACACAAATTAAACTTATTATTATCATGTTGTATTTGTTGCTGTTTTGCTGTTATATTGTTTTTAATTTATATTGTTATTGTTATGAATTTATATTATTATTATTGTTATGAATTTATATAGTTATTGTTATGAAGTTATATTGTTATTGTTAATAATTTATATTGTTATTGTTAATAATTTTATTGTTATTGTTATGAATTTATATAGTTATTTATGTTAAGTTAAATGTTATTGTTGTATTTTTCTTATAACTATTACTTTGTTGTTATTTGCTTTGTTTATGGTTCAGGTGGTATATTGAAAAAGAAAATATTTAAATGATAAATTATCTATGTTTATGATTATAAAAATAGGGTATGAAATATTTAGTGACTATAGACTGCTGCCAAGATACAATTAGCATAAAATTAAATAAGAATGGCCAACTGTATTCCCGCACGCCCGTACGTGGTGCATTGGGAATGATTGATGTAAAAATGTGTTCTGTATTGTATTGAATAAAGGATTTTTGAACTTGAACTTGAACTTGAACACACACACACACACACACCACACACACACACACACACACACACCACACACACACACACACACACACATTATTTAGTTTTGGTTCTCGCAACGCACCTTGCAGGGTGCATTGGGACAATGAATTGTGACCTTACATTATAATGAATAAAGAGTTTGTGAACTGTGAACACAACTACTTACGAAGAGCTTGTCTTTCCTGTCCTTGTAGGCTGCCCAGAGCAGAGCCCAAAAGGAAAAGCAGCAAGATTATCAGAACGAAAGCGACGACCCAAGGGTTTGTCGAAGACAGTAAGAAACAGGTGTGCGTCTGAGAAGGGGTTGATGTCATTAGGAGGAACAGCAATGGCGCCCGCGAAGAAGGAATATGAGTACATAGACAGTGCATACGTGACTCCGTGGTTTGATTTCCAATCTAAAAAATAAAAAAAATACGCCCTGATTATGGGCTATATTGTTTATGACATGTTAAATGTTATATTATAGTATATTGTATTATGGTATATGATATTATGGTATATGGTATTATGGTATATGGTATTATGGTATATGGTATTATGGTATATGGTATTATGGTTTATGGTATATGGTATTATGGTATATGGTATTATGGTATATGGTATTAGGTATTGGTATATGGTATTATGGTATATGGTATTATGGTATATGGTATTATGGTATATGGTATTATGGTATATTAATTGGTTCTAAGTTTCACACACCGGGTGTCCCAAGCAGGGTGACCAGATGCGAATTCATAAAGGAGGACTTTTGGGGCGAAAAAGAAAGACAGTATTTATTTTATTCTTACAAACCTTACTGAAAAAATTATTAGTACATTATTAAAAACACGAACATTATAAATAACAGTTAGACTGTATTCCTTGTAACGAAAATTTAAAAAACTCAATTAGATTTGTTTTGACTTATAAATTGAAAAATAAAATAAATTTATATTATAAAGTGAATATTGAGGATAAAATTATTAATTAAGACTATTATTTTGTATGTGGCAATAAAATTGATTTAATTATTGTTAAAATTGTCCTCTTTAAAAATTATAACTGATTTGAACTCAAAATTTAAGAATCATAAAAAAAAATATAGTGCAAAAAAAAGGAATATAATATAATAGCATTTAATAATTACGTTATTAGGAAGCAAAAGAAACGTACATAAATAAGAAATTACCCCTATAACAGAAAAATAACTAAAGTATAAATAAACAAAATAATGACCTATCAATTCATAACACAAGATAAATAGGTAAAATTCAAAGGGTAGTAGCGCCAGTGCAGCTGAGCAGCTGACACTAATAGACAACACTCAACAAACAACCGAATCTAACAGTCCACATTGACATGGGGCATTAGACGTGAGGGCTGCAATACTTTGTCCAATGTAAACTTCATGGAGTTCGGAAAATTAGAACTTTTTAACGCGATGGCTACTTTTTTTCAAACATTTAGCGTTCACCAAAAAGCCGGACCTTACTTGATTTTCCAAAGCCGGGATGACCGGACAAACATTAAAAAACGGAGGACAAGTCCTCCTAACAGCCGGACCCACCCGGTCAACCCTGGTCCTAAGTCCCATCATCCACTACTAACCCTTTGGAACTGTTGGGCAATTTTCAAGTTTTTCAAAATTCCCTTTGGCCATGTTAAAACACTTTTAGTAAGCAGAGGTAGAACATGTTACATGCAGAAGAAGCCCCACATTTACATTTGGGCTTAATACGAGAGAAGTACTAGAGTTTGTTTTGGGCAAAAATACAAGGTCTTGAAAATGTATAGCAGTATTATTTAATCTAAGACCGTAATTACTTTTGATGATTTTAAAAATATATAAAAAAGAAAGTAGGATTTTTGGGAACACTCTAGTGACATACAACAGATTTTAAAAGTACACAGATTGTCTGAAATTGAAAATTCACCTTAAATAATAATTTAACCAAACATATTTGTATTGTACGGTTTAACTTGTCAACGAATGTGAGGCCTTTATCATTTTTCATCTATGTGTTTTGGGTTAATACTACAGACCATATTGGGGAGTCTGATTTTCGTATCAATTCCTTATTAATTTTTTTACCCATTTCTTTATTTGATTAGACTATTCTGATGAATCAATTGATTATTATGAATTTTTCATTATTTAAATTTTACATTACAATATAAAAAAAATATTGGGAACTTTTTTGAACTGGAAAGGGAAAACATTTTAAATTGTATATATTTTGGTTCAATATCTTCGCGTTAATTCGATGGTCTATCTCATCACGGGAAAATAATCCATCTTACCTCCACATGTCTCTGATGGTGATTTGTATTTGGAACAGTTTTCACAATATAACACAACAGATACATTTTCAAACGTATTATCTTATTCTGTGAAACAATGGTTTTTTACATCATTCGTTTCGTCATATTTTAATACATAAAAAGGTACATGTGGGCCAGGTGATTAATGCACACGTATATTTCAATTTATTTTTACTAAAGCTTACATTTTTTAAAATATATCGCATTTTTACCAAGCTTTTGTGGTTATCCATTGTTTCTCCCCCAAGACCAAAATGTATAACTCAAAAGTACTCATCGATGTTTCACGGAAACCTAAAAAAAGGGTTTACATTAAATATTTTTATTTAAAAAGACAACGATTCCCGCACGTTTTTTTTTTTCATTGGGACAAAAAGCTTTTAAAAACTGTATTTTTGTCCTTTAAAAACCTTTAGCGCTGCTTCCGGGGGGACAGGAAATTCGGGTGGGTAAGGTTGGGGGGAGGGGCCCCTCCCCTTGAATCCTGAGGGAAAAATTAGGCACAAAGTCATGTCCCCCCGAAGAAGGGGAGGCCCTTTTTGAACCGCCTCTCCAGTCAAAGCAGCAGGAGGGGGCCCCCCACCCCTTTTTGAGGGCTAAAGAACCCCTTTTAGGTTAGGGAACGACCCCCACCAAACTCAAAAATCATCCCCCGCATAGAGTAGACCTATCGAATTGCCCTTGCATCCAGAAAATTTGCATTTGCGGTTTTGTGATCAATCAGGGGTCCTGGCATCAATCAGGTTTTCCCAATTTAAGTGACACATCGTTTTTTCTGTGCCCATTGCAGGTTTTTCTGGAAGGTATAAACCAACCATGATTCCCCCCGGGGACTGTCACAGTCACCGGCCATTAATAAAAACGGTAACAAGAAAAACTTTCCCCCGTTTAACAATAACAACAATTTTGGCCAGAAAAAAAAAGACTTTCGATAATGATACCCGCTCTCTTCTTTATTGTAACATTTTAAAAACTTTTTAGGTACACAATCAGAAAATAACAAACAGATATTTTTATTAAATCAAAAAATTTTTAATCCGACATAATAAAAAATAAAATATATTATAATATATATATATATATATTCCAGACAAATTTAATTTAAAAATATTATATGAGAACAAAAATCAAAGTTTGCAACGAAAACTTGTCAAAAATACAATATAAAATACTATATATTTATAAATTATATATTTTAATATTTATTTTAAATAAAACCAAACATCCCAAGAAGCTGTGTTGTTATCAAGGTATTTTTAAAAGCAAACATCATTGAAAAAATCTAAAAACTTTCTGACTTTATTAAAAAACCATCTTAAAAAATGACACACGATTTTTAACCCCTCACTAGCAACCAGTAAATTTTTTTGCTAGTGTTAAATTTTATTGCAAGATATTAAGTTGTTGTTTTACAATTTAATGCCAATAACAGATGAGACTTTAAAATTTTATAAATACACTTTCCGTACATAATAATAAAATGAAGAAACAATAGGTTTACCTACTTGGGGAAGGATCCCCATGTAAAAATAATTTTCCGTTTCTAAAACATTTAGGGAATTTAAAGAACTGGTTTTTCCTTGGGGACAACTTTTGGGGCCCTTCGACCACACGTCATAGTCGGGGCGTTTACCTTTTTCATGACAACCTGAAAATAAAAATACCACAAATCATTACATACAAAAATTTTACATGAACATATAAACTGCTAAAAAACAAATCATTTTTAAAAAAGTTAAAAAAAATTCCACTTTCGAGTTAAATTTTTAAAAGCCAATTGAGGTAAAAAAAGGGTCCATAGATAACTTCCCCAATTTTATTTATTTTTACTTTAATAATAAAATATATTTTTTTTCTCAATCAAAAATTACATAAAAATTACAATAGTACAAATTTAACTTAAATCTGAATGCCAAGTCTCCCAGTACAAGGGCAGCCGAATATACAAATGTGAAAATGATATAAAAACAAAAAAAAAACAACAAAGAGAAAACAAGGGTGAATCTCTAAGGCAAGCCTGTGTGCAGGAGCAATTTAAATAAAAAAAATTGAAATAGGCTTAAACAGAACAATTAAACAATTTTTTTATGAAAAACAAAATACAAATAAGAACCATTGCAAGCGAGGCATAAATAGTTCAAACCATGTTTGTTTTTTAATCATCTTTAAAAAAAATCTTCACACTGCCTTAGAAAAAAAGAAACTTCAAATTAGTTTAAAAAAAAAAATGAAAAACTTTTTCGCATCTGATTTTTAAAGGAATTTTATTGAAAAAAAGGTGTACGTAATTATAAAACTTTTTAAAAACTGTACTTTTTGGTCAATCATTAAAGATTGGGTTTTTCTTATTTACGTTATATTCTTACTGTAACGCAACCCTAAATTCGAAGGAAAACACGTTAATATCTTGTGACGTAACTGTCTGAGCGCAAAAAACTTATCCCAATATGTGGACACTTTTTGATGGATATTCCAGTTTTCAAAAGGAATTTTTTTTTGGGTGAAATTGGGTTGCACATTTTGATTTCAAATAAAAAAAAGGGTAATTTAGTAGTGAAACTATTGAAATTTTAGTTTGAAATTAAACATTTTTTCTTCAAAACTTAGCAGGAGATCAGTTGCCAAAGTGGGTGTTCAACAAGCACCGCAGCACTGACGGAGAGTAGGGGGAATGGGGGGAATGTAAAAGAAAAGGGGGTGCTCAAAACCATCAAGGAAACCCTGCTGAAAACGCAACCCCTTAGAAGGGGAAGGGGGATCCGTAAGATGATTTTTTTATTACAAGACATTGATATTCCGAAGCCACCAAAGGAACGGGGTGTTCCGATTCGGGAAAACCCCTCTGCAGGAAATGGGGCCCGGGGCTATAAAACACTGGCATGTCAAATGGGAATGCCGGGCATTACAAGCAAACGCTAAGACCCCTAGGGTTTTGAGTCATACTAAAAGGGGGGTTGCGGGGGAAAGTATTTTCAGAAGACCTCATGGTGTTGAAAGGCCTGGGATTTGAAAAAGCTTAAACCCGGGAAGAGGGTTCCATTAAGCCGGAACTGAGGCAATTCTCTTTTAAAAAAAATAAACAAAAACACTTCATGATTAAATTCTTGAAGTTTTTTGTTTATTGGAAATTATATATTTTTAAACAAACTCCCAATAAAATAAATTATTTTTTCCCTTAAGGGGGCTGTCATGTAAATTGAAGGTAATGTGAGCCTATCAGGGGGGTGATTATCGGTGCACAACCAAATTCAAATCGCGACAAAAAAATCCATTTTGGGGTCACTTTTGTAACTTTTTCGCTCACTCACCCCAACTTTGTTACTTTATGTATATACATGGCTTATGTAAGACTGGCACAGCTGGACACGTGACCCAAAACCTTCGGGGGAACTCCCCTGAACACAATACGGTATTTATTTTTAAAAACCTAGCCCCCCAAAAAAAAATTTGCTTCAAAGTGGGAACTGTAACAGGGAAAAATTTCGAAAAAATACATTAAAAAAAATATTAAAAAAATAATTTTAGTACTAACTATCATCCCCACAATAATATGAAAAATGACAATAAAATGAAGCATTCCAAAGGAAAACACCACCATTCTCTCCCTTCTCTCTCTCGTTGTGGCCCGGCGCTGTGGAGTAAGGATCGGGGCCGGCGCTCCTGCTCTACCCACTCGATTGAGTTATAATTTTTAATTGTAATTGTTTGTTGTGGGTATTATGGAATGTAAAAAACATGTTTAAAGTGTGACTCAGTTTTTATCTACAGGAAAAAATTAAATTGATTGAGTGTAAGGGGTTTTTTCATTTTGGGGTGTGCAGGAAACCTTTCCCAGACTGATTTTGATTACTCATAGTAATCAAATTTAAGGGAATGTAGTATTTGTGATAAGAAGAAAAGTACAGAGGGAGAGCCACACAGTAAGCCAGTAAGTGAGAAAGCCTTTGTTTTTAAACAGGGGGGTTCCGAGGCCGATTCAGATTCCAGACTACTTTGTATGGGGTGAACAAAAAAAGCTTAGCATAATGAAAAAAGGGGGTTTTTTTTAAAATACGCATAGAGACAATGCAGTTATTGTTGCAAAAGTTTTCATTTTTAAATGTATTTAAAATGACGAGAAAAAGGATTTTTTTAAAGATAAAAAAAACTTGGTTGTGTCTGCTGCATTGTTCAAGACGTACGGTAGATAAGAAAGCAACCGGCCTTACTCCGCAGAAAAATTTATCCCTTTGCCTATCCCCATACAGGACTTTTGACAAATGTTGAAACCCTTTGGAAATTTTGTAGACAAGAAAATATTAACTTTCTGATATTCTAAAGGAAATGAAAGATTTCGTCTTGGGGTTTAATCAAAAAAATAAAGATTTTCCAATTCTCTTGAAATCATCACAGGGGTTCAGGAGAATGGAGAGAGTATCAAATCTATTGAAAAACAATGTGACCCATTAGTCAAAGATTTTGAGACAAAAGTCAGGAAAGTGTAATTTAAAAAAAAAACCGAAATTTTGACTAAAGAGTAAATCAATTGAACAAGCAATGGGGGACTGTGGTAGAAATCAAGGGGCGTCCATTGAAAAAAGGAGAAAATGATGGACATTATTAAGCAGCTGTTGAAAAATTTGGGCTTTGATTTTCAAGGGGAAATGATAATAATTGTTTACAGATATAGTTTTGTTTGGGGTGGACTCCGCAAACCCGGGGCGGTATTGTTGGGGTTTTCCCCTGCGCAAACTTGTAAGGAGCGTTTTTTTAAAACGTAAACAAAAGGAACGTGAATTTCCCAGGACCTTGGGGTTCATGGGGGCCCGGGGTCCGATAAAACAATGAACCCTTTATCAGGAAAAGCGGAAACTCCTCAATGAAGCCCGAAAAAGTCAGGGGGGACAAGTTGTAACCTTCCTGTGGGTTAAAATGGACTTCTTTATGCTTTAAAATGAAGGGATCGATTGTTGAAATTGAATCAATGGAGATTACAAAGCTGGCTTGCTAGCACAAAAAAGCCTTGGAAAATGTTTTATTAAGTATTATTTATGATATGGGGGGAAAAGGTGTTTTTTAAAAGTTTGATTTTTTTGGTTATCCGTTTAAATATTGTCTCTTTGTGTTGGGTAGGGTGTTGTTTGTTTGTAGCTCAAAAAAATTGTCTTATGTCAGTTTCTAATAGAAATTCTCTCTTGTAGCAAAGTGAAAAAAAATTTGATCCCGGGAAAAAATGTGTAAAAATACTCTTTAAATGTTGAAATTTTTTTGTTGTACACAAAAAGTCTTTATCGATTTGTTTACAATAATTTTTTGTATAGTTAAAAAACTGAAACATTTTTGAAACCTGTTGTTTTGTCCCAACCAAAAATTTGATGGTTACAATTTTTAAGACACGATAGAGAAAAAAAAAGGGAGGAGGTATTGGTTTTTATATAAAAAAAGTCACTGGTTAAATTTTTTTAGCAACGCACAGGAAATTTTATTGTCAAAAACCGAATATTAATTGTAAAATTTCTAAAGGGGGGAAAAGTTTTTGTTAGAAAAGTTTATAGGCCTCCAAAATTGTTCATTTTGTTTTTTTTTAAGCCCTAGCGCAATTATCCCAAATTTTATAATAATTACATCGTAGGAGATTTAATACAGATTGAGTGCCGAGAGGTATTTTTTGAAGGACTGAGTGTTAAATTTAATAACAATTTGTTTTTATCTGTTTTGCCGTTGGGGGCCTCTTTTCCCCTCCCAAATCAGACACTTTTGGTTTTGATTTAATATATTAAGATGTTTGTAGAGTTAAAACTTTTGGTCAAAAAACCTGTCGGGTATCTCATATCATATTTGATCTATTTAGAAATTAATTTAAAGATGAAACTTGTGTCAATAAGGAGTCTGGATGGTGAGAGTTTTTTAAAGAATATATCGATAGATAGTTTTAAAAAAGGAATTTTTTGGCGTTGAACTGGAATGATTTGTTTAGCGATTCTATTGATATAAACTAGAATATTAAGTAGTAATATAAAAAGCTTTTAACAAACATTTGCCGAGAGGGAAATATCACAACGAAAGACTTTTTTGTCCTTGGATTACTAATAATTTAAAAAGATTTAATGTCACAAAGGATGTATTGTACAAACGTTTTTTAAGGACAAAAATTTTAAAATTTTGGGAGAATTTAGGTTCCCGAAATAGGAAAAAAGGTTTTTAAAGGAGGAAGGAATCAGATTTCAAACGTTATTTCAAACCAATAAGAATTGAAAAGACTGTGGAAGGTAGTTCGAGATAATGGAGGTGGAAAGGACGAAAAGTTTATCAGACCCACGTAAATATAGATAGTTTAAATGATTTTTTTTGTGGTATTAGCAAAAATATAAATAATAACCTTGTTGAGTTTTATAAAACCCAAAGGCTGTGTTTCAAGCTGGGAATTAATTTTTAGTTTTAGGGAAGTCACGTAGATTGTTTTTTTGAAAGTTACAAGACATCCGTCTAACGCATGGGGGATGAGGGAAATTAAAACTTAAGTTCTTAGAAAAATTTATGATGAAATTAAGTATGTTTATGATTTTTTTAAATTTTTTTTGCAAAATGGAGTATATCCGAAACAGGGAAGAAGTCTTTGAATTACCTTTGCCAAAAGTAGAAAATCCGCGGGAGAAAGGGCATTACGATCAATTAATATTTTATGTGTTTTGGGGCAAGATCGTGAAAATTTAGTTTACAAACAATGTGTGATTTTGTAAAGAAAATTAATATTCTTTTATAAGTATAAATCAGGTTACAAAAAATCATATAGTATCAACCCTTTTAAATTAAAAAATTAAATGACGACATAAGATCATTTATAGACAAGAAAAACTGACAATTTTAATCCTTTTGATTTCGTCGGCTTTTGACTGTGTCTCATAAATTTTTGCTTTCTATTCTTAAATATACAATTTGAGTGAATTTAGTCATAGTTTGGGTTTGATTCTACTTGGTACAGGTATCAAAAAATTAGGACGTAAAGGTCCTTTTAAAATTGGGAAATTTAAAATTCGTTGGGTACCCCAAGGTTCCACTTTGTCTGCTCATTGTTCTCATTGTATATAAACAAATAAATGAACCAATTGTTTTTTGTAGATCGTTGCTTTATGCAGATGTATGATTGTAAAATTAATTGTGACTTTGATAAAATTGATGAGCTTTTTAATGATGAATGTTGTTTGGGAAGTGTTAATTAAAGGGGTGCGGCAGGTCTTAAAACTGAATACTTAAAAATGTAACCCAATCATCTTTGGTACTCAAAGACTGTTGTCACAATTAAATTTAAAAATATTACACATTTAAAATAGATGGAAAAGACGGGAAACCAAAATCTGTAATTAATTTAGGAAAAAGGATAAAAAATTCTTTTTCATGGACAGATCAATAAATTATGTCCATAAAAGAGTTTACGATTGTACCAATTTAAAAATTGTGCTTTAACCCACCTTTTATTTTTAAAAATTGTTATTTTATGCCTTTTTTTTCCTGTTTTTGTTTATTCTTTGGCCGCTTATTGTGATGAAAAAATACGTTTTTTACTAAGTTACAGAGAGCACAAAAAGCGTGCGTCGGATAATTTTGGGTTTTAGATTAGATGACACGTCAACCCCCCATTTTTTAGAATTTAGGGTGGTTAAAGATAAAAAAAAGGATTGAATATAATGTTTTAACGTTTTTGAATATTTTAAGGAACATAAACCTGATTATTTGTTTGAAAATTTTTACCAGAAAGGATCAAGTACATGCAAGGCAAACGAAATTGGAAAAGCCTTACAGTTTCCAATTCATAGGGCTACAGTAACCCCAATTCTTTCCCCTGTTCATCTATAAAAAATGAATACACGGATGACGATGTAAAAAATGCTACAAGTAAAAAGATTTTTTAAAGAAAAATTTAAGGGAACCTTTTTCGAGATAACCTAAATTTTTATAAAAATTTTAAAAAATTTTAGACAAAAGTGTGTTTTTTTTGTGATTTAACGTTTAAAGTTTTTTATAAATTTTTTTATTTAAAAGATTTACATATTCATATGCAGAAAAATATTTTTTTTCTACATTTTTAAAATTTATTGTTTTTTTTATTATTATGTTTATTCTTTTTACAACTTATATAATGTCAATCTTTATAATTGTGGTAATTTATTTATTTGTTTGTTTTGTTTTTTTTTCTGTACAAAACAGATTTTATTAATTAATTGTTATATGTAAAAATTTTGTATACAATTTTAGTACAGTAAAAATATTATTGTAAAAGATGTATTCGTCACAAAATCGTTTTATTTTGTAAATTTTTTATTTTGGAGCCTGTCCCGGCGGAAGAGTGGCCTTGGCAAGCCAGGGGAGGTAAAATAAAGAATTTTCAATTGCAATTGTCTCTCCCTTCTCTCCTCTCTCTCTCTCTCTCTCTCTCTCCTCTCCCCTTTTCTCTTCTCTCTCTCTCTCTCCCCATCCCCCTTCCCCCCCCCCCCCCTAGGAAATTGATTCTCCAAAACCAACTACAACCACCAACCCCCTAAAAACAACAAAAATTTTACCAAATACTTAACTTAATTTCTTTTCATATTTTAAAAAACTATTCAAAAAAATCAAAAAATCATGAAATTTAAAATTTCAAAAAAATTTAATTAACAAAATTCAAACATTATTTTTACTCAATAGACTTAAATAAACAGGGGATTAAACATAAAAAAAAAATTTTTTAAAAAAAACTTTAAACCCCAAAAAAATATCCCCAAAAAAAGGCCCCCCCTTGGAAAATACACAAAAAAACAAGATGAAAAAAAGGGGAAAGGTACGCAAAAAAGGCGAAAAAACAAATTGGGAAAATTACGAGTTTAAAAATCGTAAAACGACATTTGGACCGAAAAAACCCAGACTTATTGCAACCAATAAGCCTTGCAAAGATATTTAAAGTAATTAATAAAGGAGTTGGTAAAAATGCTAATGTTTTGTCAGTGAGTTGTCAACTGAATGGTTTTTAAAAGTTATTTCTGTGGGTTACCATTATAAATGAAGAGTTGATTGATTATTAAAAAGCAAAGAGGTGTCTTTTGTGGTACCATGGTGGGGATGGTAAAGATGTTTGTTTTTTTTTTTCGTAATACGTAGAAAGAAATTCCTAAATGAAAGTTAAATAGTTTAATTTTTGGGTTGGGTAAGGAAATACATTTGATTTTTAAAATTGGTTTTTAAAGAAAACAGTGATGTGTTTGTCATATTTTTTACTATTCTTTATAACGTTTATCCATGTCATGGGAAAAGTGCTCTTTTTTATAAACCATTAGCAAAAATAAAACTCCCTTTGAATGTAAAATAAGGCCTATAAAAAAATTTAAATGTATTATTTAAATATTTTGATAAAAAAGTTTTTAACCAAAATTTTTTAATTATGTTACTAGGAATAAATTTTTAGATTTCATCTGGTTTTCGTCCTTTTTCGTAGCAAACCCCACTGGTTAAAAAAAAACAGACAATATCAACCCCCCTCTATGAAACAAAAAGAATAACCTATTAATGCTTCTTTATTTTATGTGCCTTGGACTCTGTGAAACGTAATTTATTATTGTCTGATCGGAATCTTATAATTTTTTTTCCCCCGTGGTTGTTTTGGTTTCGGGTACTTTGACCAATAGACTTCAGCGGATCAAAACAAATAATGGAAATTTTTAGAAAGGGGAAAAAAACTCGTAGGGTTCCACAGGGATCCACATTTCTGCTTTGCTTTTTTTTTTTATTAATTAAAAGATTGGTAGTTTGTTAATTTTGTAAATTATGATGTATGCAGATGATATTCATTTCTTTTAAAAGTAGGGTATTTTAAATTTTTGGGGGGTTTTTTGTTGTTGGGGATTTGGGTAATTTAAAAAATTGGGTTTGTTAGGTTGTTAAAATGGGGTTGGTATTTTTGGTTTAAGGTTGTTTTAATTGTGTTAAATGTTTTTTTTGGGTTTTAATTTTTTAGGAGTTTTTTGGGAAATTTTTTGGTTTTGTTATTGATTATTAGGTTTTAAAGTTTTTTGTTGGAAAGGGGTTTAGTGTTTGTTAAAATTGTTTAGTTAAATCCCCAAATTTATATTAGAAATTTATAGTTATTTAAAATTTTGTTTGAAATTTTGCTTATTGTGACATAAATAATGTTTTTTGATTTTTAAGAAAGCCAAATTCATGCATAAGATGTACTATAAATTTTAAGGGGATCAACATGTAAAAATTTTAAAAGGTTGGGTTTTTTTGGGGAGGTTGTATAATGCAATGGCATTAAAGATTAAAAATGAACAACCAGTGTATTTGTTTTTAAAGATACAAAAGAATACTGAGTAATGTTTTGAAATACCGTTTTTTTTAGGGAAAAACTTTTTCAAATTCCGATTATAGAAAAGTTATATACAGTAAGCCTTCTTAGTAATTATTTGATTTTGAATTACTAGAAAGAGAACTGCGGGAAAGTGATAGGGGAATGCAACTTTGTTAAGAAAAACAAAATGAAACTTTTAGAAAGAATGTTTTTAAAGTTTACATAAGACATCAATACTGTGTACATTATTCTTTTTTGTGTAAGGTTAATTTTTCCCCATAGTATAGGGAATTTTTGAATGAACCATACAAAAAAGAAAAAAAAAAAGAAATTTTTTTGTATTGAAAAAACTATAAAGCAAATAGTAAAATTGAACTGAACTGTAAGTAGGGTAATTTAAGTGATAAGAATATATAAAACTATAAAAAAGATTAAAATTTTTCCTATCATCATGGGATATATAAATTTTTTTTTTTATTACACATAAAAAATAGAAAAAGGGTAATAATAAAAAAAAATTTTAATTTTAAAAATCAGACACTGCTCAAACATTGTATTACAATGAATATGTTCCCTGTCATGGTGGTGGAGTGGCCATTGGTCTAAACAATGGCAAGCAAAATAAGAAAGTAAAAGTCCCCCCTCTCTCTCTCTCTCTCCTCTTCTCTCTTTCTCTCCTCTCTCTCTCCCCTTTTCCTCCTCTCTCCTCCCCCTCTCTTCTTTTCTCCCCCTCTCTTCCCCCCCCCCTCCTCTCACACTCTTATATATATATACAGGGTGTAAATTTAATTTGGAACTCTTTTTTAAATTTTAAAACCACAATATAAAAAAATACCAAAGTCAACGTGCTTACTGTGATAGTAACGCACACACTCCCAATTTTCCCCCGGATAATCCCTTTGGGAGACGTCCAAAAGGGTCAGACAAAATTTTAAATAGCAGCATAGGTCAAATTTGGTTAAAATTAAAAGGGTTTATTAGCAGAGTCAATCCCGTAAACCGGATTAAAAAGGGTAATTTTTCAGTATTTAGCTATTTAATTTTTAAAAAATTGAACAATGTAAATTATTAAGTATTACAAGTAAACCCCAAAATTTTTTAAGTACCTGTGATAAAAGAAAGTGATAAAAATGTTCCCCTCCCATCGTCGGGGAAATGCCCTAGGCGTTGTAAAATGTATCCACTCTTTTTGAAGGGAGACACGAGGTATCTTGAGTTCTTTAACTATAAATTTCTTAGGTGCGCCAAACTCGAGGCTTAGTACGATAACTTCACTTTAAGGTTCCCCCAAAAAAAAAATTCAGCAAAGATAAATTAGGGAACGGCAGGCCACTCACTGCACCCGCTTTCCAAACCATCTGGAAGGAATATTGTACCAATATTCTCAAAAGGAGAGCAAAGTGTGGGGGGGCGCGCCATCTTGTTTGGGAAAAAAATTTTTTGAAATTGTCGACCAAGAGCATTTTTAGTGCAGGGAATTTTCTCATTTTGGGGCATTGCTAGTTTCGATCATATTTAAAAACCCTTGATAAATAATAGGCCCATAATTTGATTTCCTATAAAACCCCGCCCAAAAGTTAAGTTTCTGTGGAGCTGTGTATGACTCAATCGCACTTTTCATTTTTAACAGTAGTTTGTGTTATTGGGAAAAAATTATTATTCCTGGCTTCGAATTTACACATTGGGGGAGATGATGGGAGGGGGGAAAATTTGATCACTTACTTTGATCACAGGTACTTTTAAAAAATTTGGGGTTTACTTTTTAATACTTAAAAATTTCATTGTTCAATTTTTTTTTAAAAAAAAAATAGCTATAACTACTAATGAATCCGTCTTTTGAAGTCGTTTGCGGCATTGTACTCGCTAGTAAGCCCTTTAATTTTTTACCAATTTTGACCTATGCTGCTTTTTTAAGAATTTTGTCGACTCCCTTTTGGGCCGTCCCCCAAAGGGATTATCCCGGGCGGGAAATTGGGCAGATTTGTGGTTA
>NW_025785147.1:0-38940 GCF_021130785.1 Homalodisca vitripennis | reverse complement strand
GGAATAGCCGTAATTAATACTTAAGAAATAATTGATATACTTTTCATCCAAAATCTCATAACAATTTGAAGATTCCTATATCATATTTTAAATATAAAAAATTATAAAACATTTTTTATAGCAGGTCCGAATGATTGGTGTGCCTAACAATAAAAATGTTTAATACCTGTATCTACGTTTAGATACAGTTTATTAATTTGACTAAGGAAAAAACATTTAAAACCATAAAAATAATGGCATTGTAATCAATTACTCAATTCTTTTATACTAGAACATTTTAGTGTGTTAGTACTCTTACACCGTTATGATTGCATAAATCTCCTTCCCTGTAATTACTCGATCTTAGAGGTATCGAGATGAGCTTCATGAGTTTGTCTGTTGGCCAAATATTGTTCAACCACTATTGCATTATTACTGGGTGTTCAACTGAAACCATCTCGTTCATATTTGTATTTTTATTTTATATTTTGTCATAAAAAATATAAATGTAACGATGCCCTGAATGTGGTAGTATCACTCGCGTAATCTTTAAAACATTTATATTGATATAAACAATTTTTAAACTTTAGATACAAAATATTAGTTTGAAACATCCATCCAGTCGGAGAATTCATGATAATAAGCGGTTACAAACACATAATAATTTTTATACAAAACACCGGACATTATAAGTTCAAATTCATTGTATTGCAATTAAAAATGGACAAGGTCTCTAAATTCTTTTTACGGCGTAGAAGGCAATCCACTAACACAGTTTGTTCAATTAATTGGATGCTTTCCATACTCAACTTCCAGTGATAATGACGTGGATTTTCTGTTGTTAATTGCAACGGATAACTTTAATTTTACAATGAATAAAACTATAACTCCAATTTATCGTACTTTTCTCGTCACATGATTTGTTTGCTGATTGGCTTTATAATACATTATTCAATATTTATAAATAAATTGTTTTATTTTTAAAGCTACAAATGGCAGAATAACATTTAAAACATTTGTATTATTCTAATAATAATGGTAATGCAGCATTACTGTATTTAAATAGTCATTGAATTATACTCAATGATTTCAATAACCTAGGATTTGAAATGTGTGGCATATTATAAGTTAGGTAAAGGATTGCTCGGCTTGACCTAATTATTCCACGGGCATAACGGAATCGGAGCCATATTGTCAAGATGAAATCTACAACGTTGTTTTCCCCTCAAGACTTTAATTTCCGAGCATTAATTGCTGTGATTTGTTGACGAGTTGTAAAACGCCGTGAAATCTGATTATTTCCCTCCGGAGACGCAGACGGAAATTACAAATGAAGATTGCTTCCAATGAAGTCGCCATTATGTATTTGTTACAGCCTCTATTCATCAGGAGTTTGTTGCTATTAGTGTTGTGTTTACATGGATAGTTTTATTGTTTGATTTGTACCGTTATTATAGCACATATATTTAAATTTATATGGAGCTAATACTTTATAAATCAAAACAACTTTTCGGAAATACTTGATTTATTCCGAAATTTAAGTTCACCAAAAAATTAAACAAATTTTTACAAACTTTTGATTCGATTTTCTTCAAAACTTCACACAATCGAACAAATCTAATTAAGAGTATGATTAAAAATGAATTAAAATTAAAATGAAACTAAAAATTTATACTTCTCAAAAAATGGTTTAAATTAACAAAATAAAAATAAAAGTTCTCTTCCCAAAATACTCAAAATCAATATAACACAAAACTTGATATTAACTTTATGACCAAAATTTAATTCACAATACTTCAAAAAATTGAATTAATTCTCAGACTCTGAAAGATGGGAAACTTTAGAAATTTTAATTACAACAGTATAAAAAATCAAAGATATTAACTAAAACGCTGGTACGGGACTTACTACTTTGAAGATTACGGAGGCTGATAGGGATTTAATACGCACTGAAAAAAACTTAAAAACTTGAATTAAATTTACACGCGATAAAAGAAATTACTCTAAATCCCAAACTATAGGGTTAGAGGAAGAGCTGCGGTTCTCAACAGGACGTCTCGTCGTGGCTTCAAGACTCGAACTCATCCCCCCTCTCTCTCCAGTGAGCCGGGTCAGAACGTATCGCCGTAGTCATCTCGATCAGCTGATGTACCGGTCTAACTAAACAAACAATGTCCACGCACCGCGTCTAGGTAACAAAAAGAGCCTACTTCCTACCGCGATTCAGCTAAATAATTACGACTACGGTACAGATTTAAGAACTAGTTTACACCTATGAACTAAAATAAAATATATACTATATTTTTATACAGAAGTTGCGTGGTATCACCAGCCACGTAGCATTATTTAAAGTGAACAGTGATGTAAGTATAAAAACACCTTTACAGAGATATTAATCATTATGAAGTGCTTTTATTTTACACAGACCTACCGGTTGCATATTTATTTTCATATCCATAGTTTGAATTATTAATTTGTACGTTTCACATACATACATCTATATTTACAGAATGAAAATATATCAAAAGTATTGTTAGGTGTTAAAAGGTGTTTAAGTGATATAACTCATGTACATTGAGTATTAAATTATGTATTCATTAAGAATTAAGCGTTATAACTTGTATTATGTGTTGTCGCAATTTGTTGATTCTACCAGATTTTTAACATTTAATAGATTGGTATGGCTTTTTTCAAGAGGCACCCAGACATACACGTATTACTAAAAGTACAGTAAGAACATTTCTTGTTAGAGTTAACCCTCTGTTTTTACGGAAGCAAAGGTGTTTATTGCGCGATTTCAGTACAATCACGTTCCGTGGTTTATTGCTCTGTACAGTCCCAGTCATATCGTTATATTATTATGGAAAATACGGTGACCGATATAGTCACGTAGTAGTTTATCTATGAAACTCTATGAAGCTTTTCACATCCCCTAACAATAGGCACGAATACGTTTCGTCATATACGGGATTGAAGTACACACAATTTTAATAAATTATCTGGAATTAAATAAACACAGAGTTTAGCTCAGCATCTGCATTGTATAAAGATGGGTTTACCTTTTTTACTTGAAATTCTCTATAACAAGGCACGTAGAATGTAAAAGTTGTAAGTCATTCAGCTCCATTCTTCTCTGCCCTTTTGTATCCCAACTGCAAACTTAACCCTTGTATTTAAATTTCGACTAATAGTGCAGATATATCTAATAGATCAAGATATAATCTAGATACATTCTGGTAGACTTACTCAAATACAATACTGTAAGTGTAGTAGAATTAAGGTTAATATAAAGCGTCATATCGTTAGAAACAATTTCTAATTGTAACGAAATAACCTAGACTTCGTTTTCAATGAGTCATAAACATTTCACCAGTCCTGCCTTAATTATTTATTTCATGGTTTTTTTTTGGAGTTCTTAATGCAGTTTCAATACGTCTAATAAAACGTCCAGAACATTGAAAGTAAGAACTTTAAATCACAATCCACATTGGCAATGGAAATAAACAAAATTGATTTCAGGTTCTATGGAACATACTGTATTTCGCTTGAAGTATATCAGCACATAGAAGCATTCTATTCACACCGGTCTCTCAGTCCCAAACCAATCATATATATGACAGCTATCCTGTTTGATTTGAAACTGCAGCAGTCAGATTCTATCATATACTCCGGTATTCAATATGAAGACTAGCTAACTTAGGAAATTTAGACTATATAAAGGTATATAGTGTACATACGAGGATACATATATAAATTATGTTTGGTATATATATATAAAGTAAGAGAGTAATTTAACATTGAGGCCTTAACGCTTAGAAAAAATTAATTTTTTAGTAATGGAATATTAGAGTTGGGTAATTTTCTTTAGTAAAATATTGTTTGATATATTTTATTATTAATATATCTTCAATATCATACATAAATTATTTTATAACAGGCTTGAATTATGTACAAAATATTTTTAATCTGTATAGTTTTGTGAATATAAAAAATTAGAATGTAAAAAAAGCTATTTGCCATAGGCTTATAAAAAATGTGTTAATTTTTAAGATAAATGAAATTGTTTAAATTCTAAGATTACAACTATTTACTCTATAGTTATATTGGGAATATTTTTGTTAGACTTTTAAATATTGATGTGTTGGGTGCCCATTTCTACACTCCTAAATATAACATTGGAGAATAAAGTAAAACATTTTTTACATTTCTTATTCATAGCACTTATGTCACCTATATTATAAATGCAAGAAAGTACATATTATTTTACATAAGACACTTCAGTTGCAAGTTATTGAGAAACAATACCAAGTTAGCTCTCTAAAAGCCAGCATTGAGAGGACGTAATTGGATTGAGACTTAGGGAAATGTACAACGAACGTGGTTTGTCTTGGTACTCTGTAGTCTACATGCTTGAGAAAATTATCTCTTTAATTCCGCAACATAACTTTTGGTTAATATATTATAACATAAGCAGATATATTAATTCCAAAATATGTACTACATACTCATATTGTTCTGATGTTTATTATGCATGAAACAAATCCAAATTCAACAAGCCACAAAATTTGATTGGAAAATGTTTGAAATGAATATTAAGTTATGGTTGGGCTAATATTGTGTGTGTTTTTTTTGTGTGCGCGCGTGTGTGTGTGTGCGCGCGCGCGCGCGTGTTTGTGTGTGTAAATACAATACAATATACTTTATTGCCAGAAACAATTTTAACATTTCATAGCATGCGTCCAAATAATAATAATTTGTATATTCATTAAAATAATGAAATGTCTTATGCTAACGATTTAATTTTTAAAATAATTGTAAACAATATCGATTTTAGGTTAACAATAAAAGTTGTCCAGCAGTAAAATTAATATATAATAAAAATAACTTTGGATGTCAGCGCCCCTGTACTACCGCACATTGAAGCTAGTGAGATGGTCCATGAATTCACCAACTGTATAAAAAGAATGAGGACACTAAAAAGTGTCCGTAATGTAATTTTTGAACCGATTTAGATCATTTATTGATTTTATTTCTTCAGGGAGCCCATTTAGAAACTTTATGCCGGCTTGAGAAGGAAGTTGCTCGTATCTTCTCAATCTATGCTGAGCAGGTCTGACATTTTCTCGATACCTCATATCGTAGTTGTGAATGTCATGACCTCGAACCATTTTGGCTCTTAAACCGACAATGTACAGTAGTCTCCAGTATATACAAACATGGCAATGTTAGTATTTTGAGCTCCCTAAATGAATTTCTACACGACTCTCTAAAGTTTAATTTAGCAATAATTCTAATAGCTCTCTTCTGTAAGACAAAAAGTCTGTGGAAGTCGCCAAATTGAACAGCCATCGCCACAATATAATACCGTAGGATACATGTGGGTGGACCAAACCGTAATATGCAGTTTTCATTATTTGAATCTGAACAGTATGCGGCAAGACCTCTCAAGAGATAAATATTACTTGATAGTTTCGCACAAACACTGTCCACATGGTTCCTCCAAGTCAACCCTCTATCGAGGTGTATTCCCAGGAGTTTCGTACAGTCAACTTCATCCAGGACCTTGTCGTTCAACATCACAGTCGGTCTGTACTGAAATGGCGGCAGTGCTTCCACCAAAAAACCATGTAATTTGTTTTTGAACAATTAAGTTTCAAGTTTATGTTTTCAAAGTATTGTGTACATTACATTTAATTCTTTGTAAGCTTGAATTTCAACTTGAAATTTTGATTTGCGTGTGAAAGAGAGAGTCGTGTCATCTGCATATTGGAACTATGTGTCCTTTATGAATCTTTGAATTCAACTTGTTTACGTACACCAGGAACAAAACTGGTCCGAGGATGGATCCCTGAGGGACCTCATATCTAAGACTGGTTGTACGTGAAAATGAGTTTTGAACTGATACTGTTTGTTTTCTATCGGAGAGGTATGACTGAAGCCACTTTAGCGGCAAACCTCTAATACCGTTACTGTGCAATTTGTTGAGGAGAGAAATGGTGTGGAATCCACACAATCGGAAAGCCCTTAGTCAAGTCAAGGGAAAACGCTGAGCGTTACTGTTTTCTTGTCCAAGCTATCAACAATCAGCTCAGAGGGCGTGATTGCATCGATTGTGGGTTTACCTTGTCTAAAGCCAAACTGATTTGGAGATAATATATTAATTTTTCTCTAAAAATTTAGCATCCTACTTAAAAAAAATTTTCAAAAAACCTTACTTAGCACTGGTAGGATTGAGATTGGCCGATAATTATTTACTTTCAAACGGATCATGTTTCTTAAAAATTGGAATTTACTACAGCTCTTTTCAGTGCCGTAGGAAACATGCCTTCTTGGAAAGATGTATTGATTATCATTGTCAGTGGTTTCAGCAGAGGCCATGTAACATTGCTTGAAAAGCCATGTCGACACGCCCATTTACGTCAGTTGACTTCGACACCCTTAGAGAACGCAGCACGCCAGCCACTTCCTCCTCTGTTACAGGAGTTAACGCATTGACATGACAGGACTTGGCGTTTGGACTCGTTTCAAAAGAACAGCTAAGATTTTTGATTTGAAACATTAGAAAAAAAGTCATTAAAAATGTTTGCCACATCTGAATGGTCCTTAATAATTTCCCGATTGATTTCAATTTCTATAGGGTTTATTGGGTGCCTTAGTTTTTGTGCTTATTACTTATACCCCAAGCGGTTTTTTTTGAACATTTTTTGTTTCCTTAATTGCTTTATGAAATTCATAGGCTTTGGCCGCTTTAATAATCTTTCGATAAATTAATTTTATATTTTTTTTACAAAATTTTTGAATTCCTACACTTGTTGATTCAGTTTTTTTGATTGTTCCCAATACAAGCGTAAATATTTCTAGAAACAATTATTCCTGGAGTAATCCAATTAGTTTTTCTTTTCTCTTTATAATTAATTTTTTTTAAATGGACAATATACATTTAGATTTTAAAAGAAGCAATCATTTAAATAATCGAACATTTCCGACGAGTTTTGGGTTTTTTTTTTGAATTGCCAAAGTTTCTCGATTCAACCGTTTGTTTAACAGGTTAATCTTAACAGGATTAGATATGGTAACAGCAGATGCGATTAAATTAACCTTTACTACAATTCAGTCAAACTATAAATATATTAGCGATATACAGATTGCATGGTTTCGATGTAGGCAGTTTTTGTACAGAGATAGATGAATATTTAAGCCTAGATGAAAATAGTAAAACTTCGATAAAAAAATCTGTTCATAATCGGTGACCATAAATATCGATATATTAAATAAACAATCCGAGTACTGAGAACTATAAAATTAAAATGTCAAAACCATGGTTTAGAATCTTTGATAAATATCCCGACTAGAGTAGGTACATATTTCGATAGCATCAGACAGGAAACAATCATCTCAAGGACTTGTATCGATCACGTATTTGCTCGAGTTAGCGATAAGCGTATTGTGAGCGTAATCAGAGTGTGCCGTGGTGGACGTGGGTAATCACGGACCACGGCCTGTGCGTGGCTGTGTTGGGGGTCAAGGGTCGGCCTGCCGCTGCCCTGGACGCCGACACTGGCCCGCCTCGCCGTATCGACTACGCTGCGCTCTGTGACCGCTTGCAATCAGCTGACTGGGCGCCCGTGTACGTCGCGCAAACGGTTTCGCTTGCGTATAACGAGTTTTCTTCAATTTTACAGAGCAACTTTGAATCAGAGGCTTGAAACCTGTAAACAGACCTTTGCACCGTACTGGAAAAGAAATTAAAGCCTTGGATGACAGACGCACTATGTTCTCGAATTCAAACCCGAAATACTTTATATAAACAGATTAAGAATAACTTGAACAATGCTAAATTAAAATCTTATTACACCCGTTTCAAAAATAAATTACAAAAAGATATAAGATTAACAAGGGAAGCGTACTACAAAAACATTTTTGAACAGTGTAAAGGGAATTCCAAGGAAACTTGGAAAAGAGTAAACGAATTAACCAGGCAGAGGAGGAAAAAAGTAAGAGCAATATTAATTTGATAGTTGGTGACGGTTTAATAACTGATCCACAGTTGGTATCAAAGGAATTCAATAAAATATTTTTTGACTGTTGCGGAAGGCTTGTGTTGTCAAGACGATGCGGAGAAACAAAATTTTACCGAATGAATTAGCAAACTTTTTTGTAGTTAAGGACGAATTATCATCATTTTTCGTAGGACCTGTTTTGCCTGATGATTTGACTTTAGCTGTTAATTCATTACGGAATGGCAAGTCACCTGGATTTGATGGTTATAGTTCTTTTTTAATCAAAACAATTTTTCCACTCATTTCTCAAGTATTTTTACATATAGTTAATTTAAGTTTTACGCTGGGTGAATTTCCTGAGTGCCTCAAAGAATCTATTGTAATACCTTTACATAAGAAAGGCTCGAGAACCTCGTGTGACAATTACAGACCTATCTCCCTAGTTTCGACCTTTTTCTAAGATAATTGAAAAAATTAATGAAGCAAAAACTCATAAATTTTTGTCAAAAACAAAATTTTTTAGCAAAAATCAATATGGTTTTAGAGAAGGGCTTAACACGGAATCTGCTATTCTTGATCTTGTTAAATCGATAAACAAAGGGATAAATAATACGAAGAAAGTCAGTGGATTGTTCTTGGGATATCAAAAAGGCTTTTGACACGGTCAACCACAACATTTTATTAAAAAAAATGTACAAGAGTGGAATAAGAGGCGTTGCGTATGATTGGTTTCATAGTTATCTCAAGAATAGGCGGACAACGCGTTAGAGTAAATGGCGTACTGAGCGAAAGTGCCATAATTATGTATGGGGTTCCTCAAGGCTCAGTTTTGGGTCCAATTTTGTTTTTAATATACATAAATGACTTGTGTAATGGCAATTTCAAAGGGTTTGGTAACATCATTTGCTGACGATACAGCTATAACTTACATCAAAGGCAGTAATGTGGAAATTCAAGAAGCTATGAATGCAGATTTGGCTGCTCTTAGATATTGGTTCGCAGTTAATAAAATGATTTTAAGTCCTGAAAAAACTGTTTATTTGAATTTTTCCTTAAGACAAACGTGTATACTTTTAAATCCTGTAACTTATAAATATGTTGACTGTTTAACAAAATATACAGCCTGTAGTCAGAATTGTGTAAATTTAAAACAATGTAACAATATTAAATACCTTTGGCATATTTTTGGATGAAAATTTAAAATTGGAAAATACATGTATCAAGATTAGTAGGGCAGCTCAGCAATCATCTAAGAATTTTTTTATTTCCTTCAAGATATATGCAGCAGTGAAGTGTTACGTACCGTATACTTTTCGCTTGTTCACAGCAAACTGGAATACGCAATTTCAGCCTGGGGTGGTACTTATGCAACGAATTTAAATTCTTTAATTGTTTTACAAAAACAATTCATTCGTATAATTAATAAATCTAAGTCGAGGGAGCCATCTTTTCCATTATTTAGTCAAACAAAAATTTTACCAGTAAGATATATTTATGTTTTTAAAGTTTTTAAATTTTTCCACATAAATCGTGATAAATATGCCGCAAGAGAAGAGGTTTTACATAGTATGGCATTGCGAAATAGAAGGAATTTTTGTGTGTCCCGAAACCCTATATAGATTATTTTAAAAAAACATTTAATTTTATAGCTCCTCGTATATATAACGTTATTCCTGGAAATATAAAAGCTTTACCAAGTTTAAAGTTATTTTTACGCAGTCTAAGAAGCTGGTTGTTCAAAACAAGACAGTATAGAACTACCTATTCAATGTAGTGGGCTAAGGCGTGACTTGTGGCTGGGGCGCCTCGCATTACTGCCTTCCATGCATGGACTGAGCTTTGACGGGCGGAGTGTCTCCGCTCAGAGCCGCATGATGGAGCAAGTGGCGAGGATGCCTTCAGTCTGAGTGGCGACCTTGCAGCAACATTCACAACAATTCGTACACTTACACCTACATACAAATATTATCTAAGTAAAGAATGCACCCATACCAACACATAAACCGACACACACACTCACACACACAAAACGCTGCTCAAATCACGAAAACCTACAGACAGACAAAGTCATTTTTTTTCTTTTTTTTTAGTTTTTTTCTTGACACATTTAAACTTTTACGGCCAAAATTAGGGACATATGATCAGCACCTAAAAAGAATATTTTCCTATCATTATTTGTAGTATTAATTAATTATATAATGAGTAAGCTACTATATTATTTATTTAATTATTATGCTCGACTTATAATATTTTGTCAATGTAGAAGATGTACCTCTGCACAGGCTTGCCTTTAAGAGGTATATTATATTTCCCAAAATATAAAAAAAATGAATTATTTAGAGCTGGGGGAGAGTATTTTTTAAGTATGTTAGTTAACCAAAACGTGTTTTTTTATTTTTTATTTTAATTTTAGTACATTCTAGGAAAACAGTTAAGTTTAAACTTTTAGATTATATTGATGTCTATGTAAATATTAATATTTTAATTTTGTGAGCTTCAATTATCTTAGTGTAAATCTTATAGCATATTTTTTCTGGTCGACACCCTGGCAGGTCAAGGACTTTATTGTATACATATCTGTTATTGTTTATTATGTATTAACTATGTTTTATTTTTGGGAAATAAATATTTTCTTTCTTTCTTTTCTTAATGTTAGAAGGACGTGTATCTCTTCTATATATAGTGACGTCGTGTGTTTTTTAACCTGTTGACTGATTTTGATTAATTGCGCATCATGGTCAGATATGGCAGTGGCTACAACGGACACGAACGTCCCGTGTATGTCGGTCACAACGTTATCTATAGCTGTCTGAGAACCACCAAACACTCTCGTTGGTGAATTCACCAACCATCCCAGATTGAAGCTAGCCAGTAAATCTCGGAACTTTCTGGTTTTGCTACAACCCTGATTCAATACGTTAATATTGAAATTTCCAGCTATCATAAATTGTCGATTTTTTTCCGTTAACTCTACTAGAAAATTCTCAAGATATTCAAAGAATTTACTTTCCGAGCTTTCTTGATATCTATAAACCACGTAAACCGAGATTGAGCGACCATTACTGAGACTAACAGAAATACCCGAGAGCTCAAATACCTTTTCCTCCACTTGAGTAGCATCCAACTTTTTAAATTCAAAACATGGTTTGATAAAAACAGCAACGCCGCCTCCTTTAAAAGTTGGTCCTATTAAGACTATTGGCAAGTGTGTAGTTTTCTATAACAAAGAGATCAATATTTTTGTCATCCAAAACCGTGTTCGGACAAAAGCAGAATATCCGGTTTGAGCTCGTCACAGAGTAACTCCAGTTCCTGGAGTTTATTAGTTGCTGATTGCGCATTTTGGTGTACGATAGTTTAAAATTCCCGAGCTTGAGGCACTTTGCAGGGGCGATGACAATCCTTTATATGTGTTAAAGGCTCTTTTACGTTTACTAAAAAATGTTTCTTTGGATTGGTGTTGCAAACACCATCTGGATCAGGTAGGCCTGCGCATTGAGTACTCAATGATTGAAGATGTGAAGTGCACTGATTTTCAAAGTTCTTTTCAGAAACATCACTTGCAGTTGAAATTGCAGACGGCTCCGTCGCAGCCGCATGACTACTGTTGCAGGTGGTCTTGAGGGCATCAGAGTAGGTGTCATACTGTTGCATGGATACTGGTGGAGAAGGAACAGTTATTCCATTGTCCATTCTCAGAGGAGCTGAGGCAGGCGTCGAAGACATCATGCTGTTAGTGACCCGGTTGGATAATTTGGGTATTTCACGTAGGACAGGAAGAGACTCATTTATAGGCTGCGAAGACTGTGTTGAAGAGTTTACTTTTGTATTTTACAGTGCACAATTCGAAATTCTTCTGCTTATTTTAAAGTTTTCCGTATTTATTAGGATGGAGTCCGTGGTTGGTAAAAAATCTTCTTCCAAAGTCTTTTATATCGACAACCCAAGTACCATAGAGTGTTTTAAGTTTAATATTAATGAAATTATTTGATAGTTTAGAATAGTTGCTCCAATGTAGATCGTGTCTATGGAGTATCGGCACTATAATCCATTGCGTGTGTTTGTTTGTTTGGACAAATTGGGTTATAAGTTTTGGTAACTGTTTTGCAGGACGATTATTGCATGGTGTACAAGATGATACATCATTTGTTCCTACAAATATTAACACCTATATCTGTTTCTGTCATTTCACTTGACATTTCCTTGGCATTTCTCAATATATGATTAGATTGAGCGCCAGGGTTAGAACAAACAAGCACCGTGTAGTTATTACACACAAATCCTTCAAGGTGCTGACATAAATCCTTTCCGTGACTGTCCGAGAATACATATAGTTTTCTTGTGGGTCCCGATGCAATGTCTTGTTCCTGTGGCATGTTTTATATGATATGTAAATATGAACATGACGAGTTTTACAATGAAGGAGTAGGAGCTCTTCTTATTGGAATATAAATGTTCTATTATTTTACAAAATAAAACTCACAATTCTCAAAAATGATGAGTTTAGTACCAGTTTACCTTCCTCTCAGTGCATAGCCTGGAATCTTAGACAATTTCGTAGACTTAATTCCTGGAATATGGAGTTATGTTCGTCTAAAGAGACCTAAAAAACGTTGGCGACGATGAAGCTTAAATGAAATCTTTCCATCGTGTTGGTATCAGAGACACCTAGAATACAACATATAGTGTAATCTGGATAAGGAATCATTCTTATTGTGTAATCAGGTGCACAATCGTCTCACACAGTTCACATTTTCACTAAGAGAAAGGTGAACTGGAGCTAAACTTTGGCGACTTTCACATTTAAATAATCGTTCACATTATAGCTAATTTTGGTGTATAAAACTAGGTTACTCCACCGTGCTTTGAGATCGTATCTAAAACATCGCAGTGAACTAGTTGTGGGGGGGGGGGGGGTAAGATCTATATATGCAATATAACAGTGCGCTCTCATAGTCTATTTGGAGGGGTAATCAAAATATGATTACGTACTCTCACTGTCTATCTAGTGGGTGAGAACTTCATCTACAGTAAAACTGAGTATTCTCAAAGTATATTTGGCAGACTAACCACACTCTCACTGGTAATAGTAATAATTGGTGGTTCGGAAGTCACCTTTAAGCTGTTAGTCACCAGGTTAAGTGTTATTGGGCTTCTTATCCTTAAATTTGCCTGGTAAAATAAGATATCGTTACTTTACTTTACTTTTACTGTCTATCTGGTGGGTGAAATCTCAAACTGCAGTACAGCTGTGAACTCTTACGGTGTATCTAGTGGGAGAGTGGACTAAACACAGTAAAGTTTCGTATTATAAAGTATTAGAAGTTTATGTTCAGAGACAGTCTTGTATATCTCGCTCTTTAACTAACATTAACGATATGCTATTATTATTTTATTATTAGCATAGCAGGTCTTTATCAGGTATTACATTAGATCAATTATCCTTTTATTTTGGTTTGGTGTTGGAATGCTTACAGAATTCGTTATAACAAATTTCAATATTAATATAATTATATGCTTGAGAAACAATTCTAGCCGAGTCTAAATTATACCTCATTACGATACAAATACAAGGGATAGCCCAGGCCGAGTACGTGACAATTAGTGTGAGGAACCTCATAGTTGGTACACCTGTTCTAACTATGGCCGTGGGTCTGCCTTGTACGAGTATCTTTGATTACTCAAAGTGATCGTCTCTGCAGTATGCAAATACCCAATCGTCTGCGAGCCTTTACTTCATTACGAAGCAAGTTCCTTTCTGCATTATTTTATAAGTTTGGGGTAAGTTGACTGTAATTTAAAAACACAATTTACTTACAAAATCAATGTTTTTGGTTATTCAAGTATTAAACAAAATTGGTATTAAAATATCAAACTGTGTCCATAGCAAGCATAAACTTGTTCCGGATGCTCAACACACTGATACTTTCCCGAAGTTATTTGTTTACGATAACATCTTTACTAAAAATAGGACTTTTTACTTTTTAGGACTAATTATATACACATCTTCTCCGATTTACATATCATCTTTCATACCGAAGCCCGTCTGCGAGTGACGGACTATTCACACGAGTGCCTGTATCCACTTCAATACCCATTCGTTTGCTGTTTATCACACAGGATATTACCACTACTCCTTGTATTAAAACTATTATATATGTATATATATATATATATATATATATATATATATATATATACCAATAGATACCTTCATTTAGTTATATAATTTTTTCGTTAGATTAACCCACCTTAACTTAGCAGTATTCAAAATTATGTGTTTCTTATACTTCAGAATTTAAAACACCATATAATCACTTGATGACATTTAAATGTTATGATTTATTTGAGTCTGTTATAATTCTTTCTTATAGTTCTTAATATGAGTTCCATTTATTCAGAATTATAGCATATCTGAATATAATGATTTTAGAGAGAAATCGTACCAACAAAAATGAGGCTTTGGTTTCTAATTGTGTGTGATTATAATAATGGTCTCCAGAATACTGTGCTTTTGAAAACATACCTTTTGACAACGAATTATTGGCTCCACTGTTTTTAAAAATACATCTTCTATTTAAAAAAATATACTTATTACTAATAACGGCTGCTCTAATTGTAATCTGTCAGTTGCACACTCATAGCTATAAACCGAAATGAAGCAGAGAATTAGTAGACGTTCAGCGAAAATGGGCAGCATAGATGGTATAGCGGAAATGGTGATGTCAGCGGATGTTGATTTACGGTCACATTCTGACTTAGACATGAGTTTACGAACCTTGTACTGGTACAGCGCTTAGACAGTTTGTGGCTTTTAGATTGCCATTATTTGGATAGTTAAAATATATAACGCATAATGCCATGAAGTCGTCTAACATCAATATAATGTTAATTTACACATATAAAAATGTTTTAGCTAGTAATATAATAGAATAATAAAATAATATTATGATTTGAAAAATTGCTGCGTGATGGGAAACTATGATTTAGTAGTCTAGGTATTTACGTAGACTTTAAATTTTGCATTACAGATCATGTTTTAGATACACAAGAATGCGTTCTATGATTGTGTATACCAAACCATGAAATTTTGCTCAGCATCATTAAAGTAGCCTGATATAATTTTGTAAGAGAGGATTTAAAAGTTTTTGTGTATGATTTTCTCCCTTTATACCAGATCACAGGTCATTTAAAAAATTAAATTAAGGACAGGAAATTTTGCTTCAAACGTGGCTAAATATTCAACAAAATTATAACAATACTTTTGTCGCAAATATTTTAAACTAATGGAATAACGATTGCTTGTATTTTTGTTTTTTTTCCAATCATAAATTCCAATTTAATGGTATTATCCCGGTATTAATAGGTTTAATTCCGAATATCCACTCATTAATTCCGATTAGCTGTTAGTTATAACATATTATAATAAAAATGTTATTTATATCATCGCTTATAAATGCAACTTACTTGTTGTGAAACTTTTAATAGTAATTAGCTCAGCCCTTATCGTATATAAATGTATATAGTAATATAAATACGTTTTTTGTATATATTTCACAGCTGATACGCACTTCTGATGAAATCTGTTCCACTGTTAATCGGCGATCTCGTTCAATAAGCTGTAGGATCGTACGAATAATGTCGTCTGTAATGCTTGTTCTTGGTCGTCGATCATGACCCGTTGTCGTCCACCCTTGAATTCTCTCCCCACGTAAGCACATGCGTCTGAGGCCCCCAGTGCCTCAAACGTCTCTGTCCCTAAACAGTGCCCGCAAACGAGTTAAAGGTTTCAACGGTTTAATAACAACTTCATTAACTTGATGATAACCCGTTGCGCGACAGACGAATAGACGAAGGGACTACTTGCTCAGTAATTTACGGCAATTCCATAGGTTATAGGGGCAGGGTGCATCTCCTGTCAAGATCCTAGAGGAAAGAATTTGAGCATTAATATCAGTCATGTCTCCTTAGAAGAAGGGGCAGCCAGCTCAACACTCCTTCAGCCAGCTTCTCAAGTAAATCAAAGGGGGGAGAGGTGACACGCTCATGACTAGTCCAGCAACATCCATTAACAGATAGAGTTCCTCCTACTCCAACAGTCATCTTCCGCTGTATAGTAGACCTATAGATCTACCCTTGCACTCCAATATCTTGACGTTTGCGATCAGTGATGCGCCGTTCCTGGAAGGCCATACGGTTGCAATGCCCGGATTTAGGTGACACGTCGGTTTTTTTTTACCCAGAGTATGTTCAACTGGAAGATATAAAATAGCAGGTATAATTAAATATCCTGTTTCTGAAAACTACAAATTCTAATATTTTGGAACAAATTGTTACTATTTAATTACGGACTATTTCAACTTGGCAAAGGTTTTCAACTTGGAATTATCCTTGTGCAGGCTTCAATGTACCGAAGGTGGCGCTTTGATGGCGCGGCCATATTGGATATACTATAACTTCGGTTCCTGAAGGCTACAATTTACAATTATTTGGTGAAATATTTAAAATCTGCATATACCTCCCCACAGCATGGTGTACATATTTCTTAGTCTACGCTAAACATGGGAGCATATTGAGCTTCAGTCTGGACTATAATATCTGGATATTTTGTTTGCTTACACTGTTTTTAAAGAGATTTTGGAGCATTAACTCAAAACCTTACGATTGAAAAGTGTTACTTTAGTAATAAAAAGTAATTAGGATTTTCTGTCACAAACATGCATTTGTAACTTCCTTAAAACTAGCATTAAATTATTTTTATTCTTTTTACTCGTTAGTCTTTATTACCTTTTAGAGGAAGGGGAATAGTACTTGGAGCCTTGGAGTGTTACAAAATACAACGTTTTTCGGAAATCTCAATCTGGCCAAAGAGCTTAGAGATACTACTACTGGCGCAATTGTGACGATGTCGAAGGTACAGTCACGTGCTGTGGTTATAGACCTCCAGTCCGTTGGTGTCGTTTGCTCGTGATTGTGTGTCACTACTGTACAAAAGATATGGCAATTGATTGGGCGGAGGGTAGCCGATCATTTTCTTTGCCATAGACTAATATTACAATAGTGCTATTATTAGAGTTTTGCTATTCTGTACTTTTAGTATATTCACCCAAAACGTTTTGTTAAAAGCTTTATATATTGATGTCTAAAAGTTATTCTGACTGTTCAATACTAAATGGTTTATTACTAGTAAACTTTTAAATAATATTAAAAATGGAAAACTTTACTCTGAACTGTACTTGCAACTATATGTGCTCTCTTGAAAACTTGCGTTAATTACTAAATGAATTCAAATCTTCTTATTTCCCTTCTGTATACAAATCTATACATTATCCCTGTAAGAAAGATACAATTAGTAAACAGCAAAACTCCCATCTGAAAATCGTTATTGAACTATAACAAACTCCCTCGCAGATGGGCACAGGGAACTAATAGAACGCAATTATTCACTAACTAAATTAACCGCAAAGAAACTTCAGAGAAACTCTGAGAATCGCGTTGGAATAGCTATTTATACATCCCTTTCCAGTAAACCAGGTAACCAAAAACCAAGCCATTGATTGGCCTCCAACTATCCAACCACAAGATCAGAGAGAACGAAGTAACTTTTAAAATACCCCTATTGTAATCACGTTAACATACTAGACTCCTAGGATCTCACTGGATCATCCTACATCCGCAATCTTTCTTAAAAAATTACATTTATATACCTATACTTTGAAATTACTGATTAAATTTTAAAACATTTTCGCATATTCTTTCTCCCTTAAGTATTAATTTACATAAATTTTATATTTCCTACATAGCAAATGATACAAGAAGAAACGGCTGGTTCATATGGCTTGATAATTGCAGAGTAAATTAGCAGCGTTCGTATTCAGTATACATGTGACGTTTTGAATATGATGTATTTTTAACGATAGGTGAGCAAAACCTTAGTTTCATTCAAAATTCCTGTAGTTTGCATGATCACTTTGATATTCACATGACCAGAACCCCTAGTTTCTCATTTCTTAGTCCGGTTACCTTACGTACATTTTATTTATTTATTTATAACTATGAAAAAATAAGTACTATATTTTGTATAAATAAGTCGTGTAAAGGATTTTAACAGATTAATTAATATAGCTTTTGACGGAAGGAGGGTACAACAGTTAGGGAAGGCGTGTTTATGATTACCTTTTGAGAATTGAAGAAGATTAAATGTGTAGGATATTTTCACACTGATTGCACTAGAGTGTTTAGAGACATTTGTGTGCACAGACCGCTCCAGCAACTATTAAAACAGTGATCCCACAAAAAGTCAATGTTTTATAAATTAAAATCACAATATTTAATTTAAATTTATAAATTTGATTTATTAACTCAATATTGTAAAATAAACAAACATTGTATAAATACACAAATGAGTTTAAATATATTTGTTTTCCATCTAAATTCAGTTTCAAATTATAATGAAGTTACTAAAAATCTTGAAATTATGCAGTATGGAATTTACTTTGTAATGAAGTAAAGGCTCGCAGACGATCGCGTATTTGGCATACTGATGAGGCGATCACTTTTTGTGGCTTTGAGTGATCAAAGAGACAAGGCAGACCCTCGGCCATAGTTAGAATCAGTTAGATGTACCAACTGTACACCTAATTAATGCTCCTAATAACAGTGGTTGTTCAATACTGGACTTCCCCTTGTATATTTACCACGTGCTAGACATCCCCTTGTATATGTATCACGTGCTGCACTTCCCCCTTGTATATGTATCACGTGCTAGACTTCCCCTTCTATATGTATCGCGTACTGGACTTCCCCTTCTATATGTATCAAGTGCTGGACTTCCCCTTGTATATTTACCACGTGCTAGACATCCCCTTCTATATGTATCACGTGCTGGAATTCCCCTTGTATATGTTATCACGTGCTAGACTTCCCCTTCTATATGTATCGCGTACTGGACTTCCCCATCTATATGTATCGCGTACTGGACTTCCCCTTCTATATGTATCACGTGCTGGACTTCCCCCTTGTATATTTACCACGTGCAAGACTTCCCCTTGTATATGTATCACGTGCTGGACTTCCCCTTGTATATGTAATCACGTGCTAGAATTCCCCTTCCTACATGTATCGCGTACTGGATTTCCCCTTCTATATGTACCACATGCTGGACTTCGCCTTCTATGTATATCACGTGCTAGACTTCTCCTTCTGTATGTAGTCGCGTACAGGACTTCCCCTTCTATATGTATCACGTGCTAGACTTTCCCCTTCTGTATGTATCGCGTACAAGGGACTTCCCCTTCTATATGTATCACGTGCTGGACTTCCCCTTGTATATGTATCACGTACTGGACTTCCCCTTCTGTATGTATCGCGTACAGGACTTCCCCTTCTATATGTATCACGTGCTGGATTTCTCCTTGTACATGTATCACGTGCTGCACTTCCCCTTGTATATGTATTACGTCTGAACTTCCCCTTGTATATGTATCACTTGCTAGACTTCCCCTTCTGTATGTCGCGTACTGGACTTCCCCTTCTATATGTATCACGTGCTGGATTTCTCCTTGCATATGTATCACGTGCTGGACTTCCCCTTCTATATGAATCACGTGCTGGACTTCCCCTTCTATATGTATCACGTGCTGGACATCCCCTTGTATATGTATCACGTGCTGAACTTTCCCTTCTATATGTATCACGTACTGGACTTCGCCTTCTATGTATCACTTACTGGACTTCCCCTTCTATGTATCACGGACGTACTGGACTTCGCCCTTCTATTGTATCACGTGCTGGAATTCCCCTTGTATATGTATCAAGTGCTGGACATCCCCTTGTATATGTATCACGTACTGGATTTCCCTTTCTATATGTATCACGTGCTGCACTTTCCCCTTGTATATGTATCACATACTGGACTTCACCTTCTATATGTATCACGTGCTGCACTTCCCCTTGTATATGTATCACGTACTGGACTTCCCCCTTGTATATGTATCACGTGCTGGACTTCCCCTTGTATACGTATCACGTACTGGACTTCCCCTTGTATATGTATCACGTGCTGGACATCCCCTTGTATATGTATCACTGCTGGACATCCCCTTGTATATGTATCACGTGCTGGACATCTCCTTGTATATGTATCACGTGCTTGACTCTCCCTTCTATATGTATCACGTGCTGATCTTTCCCTTCTATATGTATCACGTACTGGACTTCGCCTTCTATGTATCACGTACTGGACTTCGCCTTCTATATGTATCACGGACGTACTGGACTTCGCCTTCTATGTATATCACGTGCTGGAATTCCCCTTTTATATGTATCAAGTGCTGGACATCCCTTTGTATATGTATCAACGTACTGGATTTCCCTTTCTATATGTATCACGTGCTGCACTTCCCCTTGTATATGTATCACATACTGGACTTCGCCTTCTATGTGTATCACGTGCTGGGACTCTCCCTTCTATATGTATCACGTACTGGACATCGCCTTCTATGTAACACGGACGTACCGGACTTTGCCTTGTATATGTATCAAGTGCTGCACTTCCCCTTGTATATGTATTACGTGCTGAACTTCCCCTTGTATATGTATCACGTGCTGGACTCTCCCTTCTATATGTATCACGTACTGGACATCGCCTTCTATGTATCACGGACGTACCGGACTTTTGCCTTGTATATGTATCAAGTGCATGAACATCCCTCTTGTATATGTATCACGTACTGGACTTCCCCTTGTATATGTATCACGTACTGCACTGCCCTTGTATATGTATCACATACTGGACTTTTCCCCTTCTATATGTATCACGTGCTGGACATCCCCTTGTATATGTATCACGTGCTGGACATCCCCTTGTATATGTATCACGTGCTGAACTTTCCCTTCTATATGTATCACGTACTGGACTTCGCCTTCTATGTATCACGTAACTGGACTTCGCCTTCTATGTATCACGGACGTACTGGACTTCGCCTTCTATGTATATCAACGTGCTGGAATTCACCTTGTATATGTATCAAGTGCTGGACATCCCCATGTATATGTATCACGTACTGGATTTCCCTTTCTATATGTATCACGTGCTGCACTTCCCCTTTGTATATGTATCACATACTGGACTTCACCTCTATATGTATCATGTGCTGCACTTCCCCTTGTATATGTATCACGTACTGGACTTCCCCTTGTATATGTATTCACGTGCTGGACTTCCCCTTGTATATGTATCACGTGCTGGAACATCCTCTTGTATATGTATGACGTACTGGATTTCCGTTTCTATATGTATCACGTGCTGCACTTCCCCTTGTATATGTATCACTTACTGGACTTCACCTTCTATATGTATCACGTGCTGCACTTCCCCTTGTATATGTATCACGTACTGGTCTTCCCCTTGTATATGTATCACGTGCTGGACATCCCCTTGTATATGTATCACGTGCTGAACTTTCCCTTCTATATGTATCACGTACTGGACTTCGCCTTCTATGTATCACGTACTGGACTTCGCCTTCTATTGTAATCACGGACGTACTGGACTTCGCCTTCTATGTATATCACACGTGCTGGAATTCACCTTGTATAATGTATCAAGTGCTGGACATCCCCTTGTATATGTATCACATACTGGACTTCCCCTTCTATATGTATCACGTGCTGGACATCCCCTTGTATATGTATCACGTGCTGGACATCCCCTTGTATATGTATTCACTCACGTGCTGAACTTTCCCTTCTATATGTATCACGTACTGGACTTCGCCTTCTATGTATCACGTACTGGACTTCGCCTTCTATGTATCACGGACGTACTGGACTTCGCCTTCTATGTATATCACGTGCCTGGAATTCACCTTGTATATGTATCAAGTGCTGGACATCCCCATGTATATGTATCACGTACTGGAATTCCCTTTCTATATGTATCACGTGCTGCACTTCCCCTTGTATATGTATCACATACTGGACTTCACCTTCTATATGTATCATGTGCTGCACTTCCCCTTGTATATGTATCACGTACTGGACTTCCCCTTGTATATGTATCACGTGCTGGACTTCCCCTTGTATATGTATCACGTGACTGGACATCCCCTTGTATATGTATGACGTACTGGATTTCCGTTTCTATATGTATCACGTGCTGCACTTCCCCTTGTATATGTATCACTTACTGGACTTCACTTTCTATATGTATCACGTGCTGCACTTCCCCTTGTATATGTATCACGTACTGGTCTTCCCCTTGTATATGTATCAACGTGCTGGACATCCCCTTGTATATGTATCACGTGCTGAACTTTCCCTTCTAATATGTATCACGTACTGGACTTCGCCTTCTATGTATCACGTACTGGACTTCGCCTTCTATGTATCACGGACGTACTGGACTTCGCCTTCTATGTATATCAACGTGCTGGAATTCACCTTGTATATGTTTATTCAAGTGCTGGACATCCCCTTGTATATGTATCACGTACTGGATTTCCCTTTCTATATGTATCACGTGCTGCACTTCCCCCTTGTATATGTATCACACTCGCCTTCGGCTCGCTGGGTGGCTAACGCCCCCAGGTTCCCCAAGGTAGATGATTAAAATTCGGGATAAGCGGAATTTCGGTGACTGTTAAGTCCGGACATTAGGTAAATGACAAGGTATTTAAAAATTGACCTTTTTCATTGATTTTTTTTCCGGATTCGTAAAAACTTTTGACTTTGAGGGCATTTTGCGGTTAAACCGTTAGAGATACGGACAAAAAGTGACTGGACCTTTCTTGTTGGAAATTTAATTTTGTCTTTCGATTTTGCCCTCAGATCTGATCTACGACCTATGGTTTAGCCAGAAATGAGCTCGGGAGAAAAGTCAGCACGGGTCAGCTATCTTGAATTGTTTAGTATAAACATAATAAAAACCGACCTCAAGGCAGTATTTTAAGTCGAACAGGGGGTTTAATATCACCAGGAGACTATCTAGTCAAGGCGAGAAATTCCCTGGGTGGGTGATTAATGTTAAGGAGGTTAAGACAAGAGGGGGTTTAATTTCGTCAGGATAATTGTCTGGTCATATGAACAAATTCCCAGGGGGGTTAACGTTACCCGGGGGATAAGTCTCCAGGGGGTTTATCTGGTCATACCAGGATCTTCCCAGGGGGGGGTTAAGAGATTTGGTGACTGGTAAAATTCGGACATGAAGTCATGCCAGGAAATTCCCTGGGGGAGTTTAATGTTACCAGGGGGGTTAACACATCAGGGGGTTGAATGTACAGGAGGTTATCAGGTCATACCCAGGAAATCCCCGGGGGGGGGGGTTAATATTACCGGGGGTTAATGACAACACTTGGGCCTTTTTTAGAGGGTATTGTGTCTGTGAACATAATAAATATTCCTCTGTCCCTATCTACTATTGACGCTTAGCTAACGCTCAGCCAACTCCCGAAGTCACTGAACCTTTTCTGTAGATCACATGATTTCCTAAATCCCGTTTAAAATTTGTTTTGAGTTACGGACCAACCGTTTTAGCCGCTATCAAGCCCGGAATGTAAATTTTTAGGCGAAAATGTCCAATATTTTCACTTAATCGCGTTTTTTGCGGTCAAACTAAGGGAAATATAGTAAAAAGTCACTGGACCTTTTTTTGTAGGTTCATCTTATTTCCTAAATAAAACGTTAGTCTTATTTTGACCTCCGACCAATGGTTTCGCCGCTATCGACCCCAAAAACAAAAGTTTCGCGTAAAAGTTTACAACAAAATTGTACATAATCACGTTTTTCGGCCAAACCAATCGAGATAGGGCAAAAGATTACTGGACCTTTTCTGTAGATCGCGCAATTTGCTAATTTGATGGGTCAATCAGATTTGAGCTACGACCAACGGTTCGGCCGCTATCAGGCTCGAAACTTTATTTTAAGCAAATAAATCTCTGGAATGGTCACATGTAATGCATATACTATGTGAATTTGTTTGATTTTTACAATGTGGGACATCCAGGTTATTATAATCTCATTTTTACAGCAAGCTAAAAGGTAAAGGACTTTTACTGTGCTTAGGTGACTAAGACAACTGATGAAAACGGGATGGGCAGAGCTTGTGTAGCTTTATTTTGGTCGTTTATATACCAACATCCTTCCTTGTCTGTTAATTAAAAAGGATTTCAATTGACAAAAACTAAGTTTTCAATGAATTACAAAGTCCCTTTTGAGATGAAACGTGAGGCTAATTACTCCAGAAGAACATGGCCTTTAAATGAGGTGTCATTTTACTATAGGCTTCCATAAGAACTTTTTACTTCTTTCTTCTCAGGACGTCCCCTATCAGAGATAAAAAATTAAATAAGGCACCAAAAGATAGGTAAAACCATAGTATACTCGTATACAAAATTTTAAATTTTTCTTTAACGACTTAACAGATAAGACGGTGGTTTAAACAAATTTTCAGCACCCTGTATATACGTTTTGATTATTTTTAATGCAAATTCCCATATATTTTATTTAAATTTAAAATTTTGATAGGTTTATTTAAACCTGAGATTAAATTTGTTTAAAAGGATGAGTTTTTTATAATATAGTATTTCTATTATTGATTGTTTTGGATACTTGAAATAGCATATACGTACATTGCAAAAAAAGTAAGTACGAAAACATTGTACATCTAACACCGGATTATTCTTTGTTTCAGGTCGAATGGTCACTTTGATTTATAATTATGGCATTTGCATATACAAAGAATTAATGAAGTAACAAAACCGTGTGTCAAAAGTTTGATGCTAAAATATCAGATTATTACTAGTGTAGTAATGAATCCATTTATTTACTATAATTATTACAAGTTTTTTATATGACATACCAACGATGGCTTACAGATATATATATATATATATTTAATATATATATAATATATATATATATATATATATATTAAATATTCTTATAACGAAAACAAATAATTACTATTTAAAATATGTTTTACTGAAACAATCTTTTCTACATAAAAATGTAAAAAATTATTTTAATTTTAATATATTGTACGTCTACTAAAAGACAGAATGTTTTAAATATTTTTTTAATCATATCACTAATATGCTTTAATAACGTAACTCATGAACATTAAATTGTGGGCTCAATAAGTTAAACTAACGTTGAGACGACAAGGGGATGGATTTAAATTACCATATGATTATCTCAATGGCGTCATACTTTATTGAACTTGATTATCTGGCCGAGATTTGCCACCGAGTCGGGCAAATCCGCTATCAGTTCACATAACTGCTTGCACAAGGACATTTTAACATGGGCGTGAACGACATATCTGTGTATATTTGTGACTACTATGAGATAAGAGAATTGTTGCAATACTACTCAATATCTATTGAAATGATCTTGATACATTAATATTTTTCATTTAAAGTAGAAAGGCTTGGGTGAATACTTATCAGGTTAATACTTGGTGACTGAACGTAAATATAAAGTTCCATAGAAGTTAGTAGGCCTTATACAGGGTGAGGCAGAAAGGATGGATGTTTTTAGAACAGATAGTATTCTTATCTGGGTAGTGGGGAAGTGGTGGTGACTGAAGTGGCCATGTGTTCGGTAGAACATACCATTTTGTCTAGTCATTGTTTAGTCGTCATCATGGAGTGTGCAACACCGTGTGTTTACTTACGACAGTTTTGTTCGTAATAATGAGAGTATTGTTGCAGTTCAGGCGCGAGTTTCGTCGTCATTTCAATCTTGCGAGAAATAAACAGTGTACCCACTCGTAACACCATGTTACGTTGGGTTCAATCATTTCGTTCAGTAGGAACAGTGATGAATAAACGACCGCCAGGGGCTCATCGCGCTGTACGCACTCCAGAAAAATGTGGAAAGAGTTCGGCAAGCCATACTCCGTAGTCCTGGTCGATCTGCTAGGAGACATTCTTCTGAACTGAACATCAGTAATCGGTCAGTAAGGCGTATTTTACATAACGATCTAGGATTTCATCCCTAAAAAATTGCCATTGTTCAACAATTGAATCCTGGCGATTATGTAAAGTGGCTAAATTTTGCTCGAGAAATGAAGGCCATACTTCGACCAAAATGAACACATCATTTTGTTTACGACAGATTGAAGCACATTTTCATTTGAATGGTACCGTTTAATCAGCAGAACTTTCGTTATTGGTCAGATGAAAATCCAAAATTAATGCATGAGAGACCATTACACAGTCCCAAGGTGACAGTTTGGTGTGCTGTGAGCAGTACAGTTGTTATTGGTCCATACTTTTTTGAAGACGACAACGGGACAACTGTAAACTGTAAACCTCGGAACGTTGTAGACAGATGTTCACTGAATTCTTCCTACTTGAACTAAGAAGAAAACGTATTCATATCCGGCAGGTATGGTTTCGGCAGGGCGGGGCGACAGCTCACACAGCAAGAAATTCAATGGAAGCAATTCGGGCTGTTTTTCGTGGTCGCATCATTTCTCGGTTTGGTGACATTGATTGGCCTCCTCGTTCCCCAGACCTGTCCATGTGCGACTACTTATTGTGGGGTTTCCTCAAGTCACGTGTTTACCAGCATAAACCACGTACACTTCAAGAACTAAAGGAAGCAATTCGTGTGGAAGTCGAACAAATTGGCAGGGCAATGTTAGAAAGAGTAGAAGCCAACTTCCGAGAGCGGCTTGTAAATTGCATCGCTGAAAACGGCCGTCACCTGTCAGATGTTGTTTTCAAACATTAATTTTCTAAAATGGTAAGATCATGTGAATATTATTCTGTAAATAAATGTTTTTTTTTATGCACAGGTAACGACATATTGCTTTTTTGAAAACCGTTCATCCTTTCTGCCTCACCCTTTATGAAGTCTTAGGAGAAAACAGTTTTTTTTTCAGTGATAACGCTATTTGTAGTAAGAATAAAACAGATACATTTGTAATTATCAATTATCAGTACATGACTTCGCAACATCCAGTGTTTAAATATATAAATACATAATTTTTTTTGAAATTTATTACTAGTTGTTTTTTTATTTATGTTGAATTAGTTTTTATTAGTTCTTGAATATAATATTGACTGAAATAAATAAGGTTACTGCTTCAATAGGTAACTAGCCGTTAGTTAGGTGTCATAATAACTTTTTTAAAACACAATCTGATTCTTTTTCACTCTAATTTTATGGTAGTACTGACAATTAAAGATGTTAAAGAGCAAAGTTGTCTTTAAAATATACCCATACTAATTATACCACAAATATGCGTTATAACAGTTTATTTAAATTAATTATAGTAATTGTAATATTTGGCATTTTTGTAGAGAAATATACGTCCATTAAATTTTTCATATATATAACTTAGTATTTATCTAAATCTCATTCCTCTCACTTTCCTTCATGAAAACCGTACGTATTACATAGTACAACAATATAAATCAGCTTACTTTTCAAAATTAGAAACTATTTTCTGGAAAGTTAACGACGGATAATCCCGCCCGCCTCATCACCACATATACCGAGCGAGACAATCATTTGGCATATGTTAAATGGAGAACACTTTTTCTTAATACTTAAATTTAGTATTTCATATTTTAATACTAAATATCAGCTGACAAAAAAAAACTAGAAGTTTAATTAGGTTTGAAGCGTTATCTTCTGTTTTTGTTGGTATCGTTTAAACAATTATTTTCTTATGGTAGGACAATAAAGGAAATAAACGAAACAAAATTTGTAAATAAATCATCATCAAAGCCAAAATTTCTGTATATGCCTGAAATTTGAAGAAAGTTAGCAATGCTTCGTTACAAGTTCGTTTCGATAATAATAAATAAAAATGAAACAACGCAAAAACTAGTTTATAATGGATTTAATCATAAAGAAAATAAAGTTTTGATTCGTGATAGCTAAAGAGGATTCATGTAGGTTTAAGCCAAGTGGCTGGAAAAATATACTGGTAACAGATAGGTTACGTTTATTGTAGTGAAAGGTACAATAGATTATATAAAGTGATTACTTATTTCTTACTGCCACCACCACAGAAAGACACGCCATAAAAACCAGAGAGAAAGTGAAGCTGATAAACCTGTAACAATGAAGGTGCCGCCTTTGTCTGACCGAGATATCTCCTGCAGACATTACCAGACAAAGATACGGCAAAGTTTGATTTCTGGATTTATAAAACCAAAAGCTACTTTATAATTGTTGCAGAGTTTACTTCCTCAAAAATAAAGTATTTTGACTGTTATGGAAATTACATAGCATATTTTAAGGCATATTAAATCTTATGAATAAAAGTGTTACTAAGCACTAATCTCTGGAACGGATGCTCCAATGCAGTGAATTCTTTTTGTAATACATCCCTTAAAGTCTGAAAAAGAATTATATAAAGAATATTAAAGTTTCGCGAAAATATTTAATAACCCAGTAGAATAATTATCATATTTTACGAAATTTATTACAAATTTAAATGGCACTAAACAGCTGTCGATACTTTCAACTGTAGTTTACCAAATAAGTAGAATAATTTTTAAAATTAAAATTTAATTAAATATTAAATATACAGTGATCAGTAGTGTACTTCAGATTGTAAACGAAGAAGTTACTATTTAATATTTACTTTAGGTTTGACATTGACAAATACTATTTAAACGTTGCTATAATGCCCACTATAATGAAGAAAAGCTGTGACTATTAGCACATAAGGTACTCAAATCGGACCGGCTCCCTTTACATAGTGATAAATACTTTTAATATATCTCAGGGATAACAATAGGATGGCATATTCTTTCCTTTATACCGGAAGAAAAACACACAGAAGTAGATAATTTTTGACTATTGTAGTATTTTTAAGGTAACATATTCACAGAAGAAAATACACCTACATGTGTATTCATTTTCTGGGTAATTGCAACAACATAAACTCAGCTGCGGAACCGAAAATGAATTAGAGACAAGAAGGGATTTTACGCCTTAAACTAACATTGTTTGACCGCAGTAACTTTTTTCGGCATATGGAAGTATATATTTTATTAATTGGGAAAAAAGCTTAACTCTAACTGTTAACTGCACCTAAATACCTTAAAGCGCAAAAAAAATTATAAGATATATATTTGACAAAGAAGGATCTTGTAAAGCAACATACGTATATATTTTGTTTAATAAAGACGACGAGGGCAAACTCAACTGTAGGCAAACAAACAATTAGACCGGAAGTGAACTTGTGCGGCCAAAACTAACACTTTTTGAACTCAGTAACTTCTTAGCTGTAGCATATATTTTATTCATGGCGGTAAAAATGCAAACTATAACTACGGCACCTGAAATATGTTTTACAGAAAATAAATTAAGTAAAGTAGAATCTTTTTGATCGAATTTGGTTTCCAGTGCTACATATAGAATATAAACTAGATAGGCATATTACATATATACCAGTCATTAATACAGTTGTAGGTATGGTTGATCCAGAACAGTGGCATTTTCATGGGATTGAAATTAGATAATCTGAAAGTAATATTTTAGTTATTAATTCAAAATTATTTCAATTAATACAATGTACAATAGCCTCTAAATGATTAATATTTTTGAAGTTTAAGTTATTTTAAAAGTTATTTTAGTTATGTTGAATAACAGGTGCAGATAATAGTCTTTCAGAGCTTTTGTGAGCAAAAGCAAATTGAAAATTAATCATTAGTATAATACCTTGTCCTTTAGTAACTTTTTACGAGTTAGTCGGTAGATTACGTTTTATTTTGTGTAATTAATGTTGCCCTAATAATATACTATTTTTTGTTTTCTGCTTTTTAAAGATTTAGAATTGAGTAAAATATTGCAAATAACACATCTATCTGTGGTACTTGTAACGCAAGTAATATACTTTTATTATAGATTTATGACTAACATTAGTGTTTAAGTTTGGAATTGAATTAATATTTTTTTTACAAAAAGTTTTTCAAATCATTATAGTAGGGACGCAGATAATAAGTTTCTGGTGTCAGAAAAGCCTCAAAAGTAGAAAAGACTCGTTTAGATTTATATACTTTACATGTTTAAACAAAATTTATTTAATATTTGTATGTGAAATTCAAGTACAATAAACAGATATGACGGAGTATCTAATGGCCAGACAGATGTAAACGACTTGAGTATTCTAACAGACTGTCAGACCCTGACAGACAGGCAGGCAGACACTAAAAGACAGGCAGGCAGACACTGAAAGACAGACAGGTAAACACTGACAGACAGGCAGGCAGACACTGACAGACAGGCAGGCAGACAATGACAGACGGGCAGGCAGACACTGACAGACAGACAGGTAAAACACTGACAGACAGGCAGGCAGACACTGCCAGACAGACAGGCAGACACTGCCAGACAGACAGGCAGGCAGACACTGACAGACAGGCAGACAGACACTGAGAGACAGGCAGGCAGACACTGACAGACAGACAGGTAAACACTGACAGACAGACACTGAGAGACAGGCAGGCAGACACTGACAGACAGGCAGGCAGACACTGACAGTACAGACAGGTAAACACTGACAGACAGGCAGGCAGACACTGACAGACAGGCAGACAGACACTGAGAGACAGGCAGGCAGACAACTGACAGACAGACAGGTAAACACTGACAGACAGACAGGCAGACCCTGACAGACAGGCAGGCAGACACTGACAGACAGACAGGTAAAACACTGACAGACATGCAGGCAGACCCAGACAGACAGACAGACAGGCAGGCAGACACTGACAGACAGGCAGGCAGACCCTGACAGAGAGGCAGGCAGACACTGACAGACAGGTAGGCAGACACTGCCAGACAGACAGACAGGCACTGCCAGACAGACAGGCAGACACTGCCAGACTGACAGGTAAACACTGACAGAAAGGCAGGCAGACGGAATGCCTTGTATCCCTAAATTTAGTATGATCCAGCCTTGAATCAAGAGGAACATATGTAGCTAACTGCAAATCAGGATTTATCGCACGCACATGCATGCAGATATGACAAATGACATTCTTATTAAAAGTTATTAGATGGATTTAGAATTCAAAATGTTGGAAAACTTTATATTCATATGTAAGCATAAATCACAATCATTACATTTTTATTTTCCACTCTGGAAACTACATTAAAAAACAAAACAAGAATTTAACTTTGCATGTAGACGCCACCGTGTAAAATATTTGCAGTTTACTTTTTCGTACAGAAAAAAAGTGACATAAGAGTATTTGCAACACCGTTTCTCCGGAGAAGGTCTTTGATGTAACAATAGAAATAAAAGATGTTCCAAGGTTAAGCCTTTAGGTACACCACAATTGCACGTTTGCCATGAGAATCTATGCCTTTTAGAAGAATAGTTCTAGGCAAAGGTAATAAATATTTAGTAGAAAATACTGTTTTCTGAAGTTTTTTACATTTTTCCTTACTTAGTTACATTTTATCGTTTAGAAATTGTATTGGAAAATTTTAAATTTGTTCCTAGGCAGGAGAGTATTTTGGTTTTAATAAATGCTCTAAGTAATATATCTTATACCCGACTTCGGACGTAGAATCGTCTACTTCCGGCTTCTCAGGCGTATTTGTGTATATGTATATAATCTTTGATACGGGAAGAATGAGCGTATTCCCACATAGTTTTCAAGTAGTAAGTTATGTCTTTGCAAGACCAATGCTCTTGTTAAATCTTAAGGTATAAGTATTTAAATATCGAAGCGTATACATAAAAAGGTTAGAAAAAAATGAATTTATATAGATATAGTTTGGTTTGTATGTTGTTCGACAAACGGAAAAAAATAAAGCGTTTTTTTTTTTGCTTTAAACATCATTACTTACACCTTCCCCACCAAAAAATAATACATATGGCATATCCTTACAAATATAATCTTATGCAAATCAAACGTATTTAAATGAATTCTTTTACACAAAATGAACATTATGTTGTGTAAATTTCCTGTACATGAAAATACACAAGTATTAAATTAGTTAGTGATAGAGATTTTACAAACTTTTGCTTACGTATAAAATAATGTTGGATCACATCACATTTGACAGAACAATGGCTAATACCATTGTAACCCCAGAGAGCAATATAATTAACACGTCGAGACCCGTGAGACAGTGCAGCTGACGTCCATTGCTGGTATATTCGTTACACTCGCCTTCGGCTCGCTGGGGGCTACGCCCCCAGGCCCCCAAAGAAAGTGCCTTAAATTCGGGAATAAGAGGGATTTGGTGATTGGTCAAATTCGGGACATTATGTAATGTCAGGAAATTCCTAGGGGGGGGGGTTAAGCGTTACCGGGGTTAAGACATCAGGGGATGATCTTGTCATACCAGGAACTTCCCAAGGGGGGTTAAGAGATTTAGTGATTTGTAAAATTCGGACATGTGGTTATGCCAGGAAATTCCCAGGGGGGGGTTAACGTTACCGGGGGATAAGACATCAGGGGGTTATCTGGTCAATCCAGGAACTTCCCAGGGGGTCGGGGTTAAGAGATATGGTGATTGGTAAAAGGCGGACATGAGCTCGTGCCAGGAAATTCCCAGGGAGGGGTAAATTTTAACCAATCGGGGTAACACATCATGGGGGTTATTTTACTCAGTTGATTATCTGGTCATACCTGGAACTTCCCAAGGGAGGTTAAGAGATTTGTTGATTAATAAAATTCTGACATGAGGTCATGCCAGGAAATTCCCAGTGGGTGGGTTATTTTTACCGGGGGGGGGGTAACACATCAGGGGGTTTCTTTTACTCAGGAGGTTTTTACTCGGGGGGGGGATTAACGGGGGTTAATGACACTCTGTCCCTATCTACTATTGAATCTTCACTAACGCTCAGCCAACTCCCGACGTGGAGGGGGGTTTTAGTCACTCGTTAACGTAGTAATACAAGGTCAATCTGGAACGCAAAGATTTAAAACCCCTAAGTTGACAACAAAGAATTTGCCTTTTAGAGCATTTACCAGGCTTACGGAAAGATAAACGACAGAAAGCTACTGGACCTTTTTTGTGGATTTTATCAATAGCTAGTTATACAAAGTTTTACATTTAAGCTACGGCCAACGGTTTGGCCACTATCGAGCACAAAATGTAAGTTTTTAAGTCAAATTTTCGACTTAATCACGTTTTACGGCTAATGTTCACGTGAACATTACAAAAAAATTTCACATAATCACGTTTTCGGCCAAACCATGGAGATAAGGCATAAAGTCACTAGACCTTTTCTGTAGATCTCGCAATTTGCTAATTTGATGGGTCCAATCAGATTTAAGCTACGACCAACGGTTTGGCCGCTATCGGCTCGAAACGTTATATTTAACGAAAAAATCTCTGGAATGTCAAATGTTCGAGCGTTTTGTCGCTTAAACCATGGAAAGATAGAGCAAAAAGTCACTGGGCCTTTTTTGTAGTTCACTCCGTTCCTGACTATGAATTTTTCAACCAGATCCGAGCTAGCTCCAACGGTTTCGCCCGCTATCAGGCTTACAAGAAATGCCTGCAGGGGTGAAAAATGCATGAATTTTCTCGAATTTTTTTGAGGGGTTTAAAAGTAAAAAAGTCCGGTTTTTCAGACTTTTCCTCCGGAAAATATTGTGAAAGGTACCTGCGTGCCAAATTTCAAGTTTCCAGCACTTCTAGAAGTATGTTAGAATTTGTATCTATATATCAGTGAGTGGAGTGAGTGAGTCAGTCAGTTTCACATGCGGCTGTATATATATATATATATATATATATATATATATATATTATATATATATATATATATATATAGGATAACCGTTAGATACGAGAAAAAGTGACTGGACCATTCTTGTCGAAAATTTAATTTTCTCTTTCGATTATGCCATCAGATTTAAGCTACGACCTATAATTAGGCAGTTACAGAGTATAGGACAAAAGACTGCACTGGGCAGTTTTAAAAATATCACGTAAAACATAAAAATCAATACTTTAAAAACGCGTTATGCAGCCAAACCGTTGAGGATAGGGCAAAATGTTACTGAACATTTTTGTAGATCACGCAATTTCTTAAATCCTTTTTAAAAATTTGTTTTGAGCTACGACCAACCGTTTAGAGCCGCTATCGAGCCCGAAAGGTAAATTTTTAGGCGAAAATTTCCAAATATTTTCACTTAATCAGTTACTGGCACATTTTTGTAGATTACCTCTTCATTTCCTAACTCCAACGTCCGTCTTATTTTCGACCTCCGTCCAATGGTTTCGCCGCTATCGAGCCCGAAAACAAAAGTTTTCCGTAAAAATTACAAAACAATTGCACATAATCACGTTTTTTTCGGCCGAACCACTGGAGATGGAGCAAAAAGTTACTGGACCTTTTCTGTAGACCGCGCAATTTGCTAAATTTGATGGGTCAATCAGATTTGAGCTACGACCTACCGTTTCGGCCACTATCAGGCTCGAAACTTTATTTTAAGCAAAAAAAATCTCTGGAATGTCAAACATTCCCGCGTTTTGTCGCTTAAACCACACGAGGATAGGACAAAAAGTCACTAGACCTTTTTTGTAGTTCACTTCATTCCTGACTAACGATTTTTCGTCAGATTGAAGCTAGCTCCAACGGTTCACCCGCTATCAGGCTTACAAGAAATGCCTGCAGGGGTAAAGAATGCGCGATTTTTGAGGAATTTTTTTGAGGGGTTTAAAATGAAAAAATCCCGGTTTTTCAGAATTTTCCTGTTGGTTATACGGCAAAAGGTACCTGCGTGCCAAATTTTAAGTTTCCAGCACTTCTAGAAGTAGTTAGAATTTGTATACATTATCAGTGAGTGAGTTACACATGCGGCTGTATAGTATATTAGACTCGCTTTCCGCTCGCCGGGGGGCTCCGCCCCCCAGGCCCCCTTAGGGGTGTTACTTTAAGTTCGGGTTCGAGATCAATTTAGGTATTAGCTAATTTTCTATTAGTACACCGTTTTGAAATCAGGCACTTTTTTTTGAGAGTGGTGTAATTTTTATCAGACTCAATTTGTAATTTTAGGGGTAGATATAGTAAGTTGTTCAATTAATTCATGTAGGGAAGAAAAAGATAGCAGATTTCAGTGAAAAAAAGGTGGAAGAGCTGGAAATTTATGAGCTTGATATCAAGGATATTATAAACTATTTGCATTTGATCTCATTTGGAAGGTAATAGAGATGGTGGTTTTTTAAAAAATGAAGAAAAATGCTTTTTGATGGGAATACAATGGGGTTGGTTGGAAATTTTCAGGTACAAAAATAAATATAGTATGAATTTTGAAATGAGTAAAAGGTTTAAGTTGGACTGTTTTGTCGGTTAACCTACGCCTCAGGCATTGGAGGTTCAGCGTATTCAGTCTCGTCCACATAAGGGAATGCACAAAACGCAGAGACCATGGTAATAATGTATCAACATTTATAACAACGAAGTAGCTTTATTAAATCAGCTTTTGGTTTTAAGTGCAATAAGTTTAGTTATGTTTTATTGGCATAAACTTATTGGTTGAATGGCAAATGGTAGAACAGGTTGTTAAAATGTTGTTAAAGTATTTGATTAAAAAAAATTATGTCAGATGGTTGATGGCAATGAAAACACGATGACTTAGACAGTATGTTAATGAATGGTGAATTGACTTTGAAGAGTAAAAGAATTGTGTTTATTTTTTTTAGGATGAAAAGAATAATTGCTGATTATAATTAATTTGTTCATTATTCCGTTTTACAAGCAAAAGAGATGGTTAGATTTTGTGTGATGTTGAATATGAAATACGTGGTATTTGAAAGATTATATAGAATAAAATGTGTTATGGAATTTTGAAAAGAACAGAGAAAAATCAGTTGTTTTGCCCGTCGGTTTAGCCAACGCTTCAGAATATTGAGGTTTGGCGTGTATCCAGTCTCGGCCACGGGGAGGCCGGCAAACTATAGTAGACCATCTCTATTTTACATAAATTTTAACACAAAACGGGGAGTTTTATATTCTGGCAGATCCCCTTGCCTACTGCTAATAAAAGTCATCCAGGAGTTTTGGTAAAAGCAGGTTTCCCTTTGCCTACTGCTAATTGAAATCATCAGGGAGTTTTGGTAAAGCAGTTCCCTTTGCCGTACAGCTAATGAAAATCATATCAGGGAGTTTTGGTAAAGCAGTTCCCTATTATGGCCTACTGCTAATGAACATCATCAGGAGTTTTGTTAATGCAGTCCCCTTTGCCTACTTCTAATGAAATCAATCAGGGAGATTTTGGTAAAGCAAGTTCCCTTTGCCTACTGCTAGGCTCAAATCACGTACGGGGTAGTTTATTATTTAAGTGGCAGATCCCCTAGCCTACTGCCGAAGACTTAATCAGTGTTTAAAGGAGGCTCGTCATATTCAATATTCTTTGCATAGGCGACTTCCCTTCTACTATTCAGTTCCTGACGTCTGGTACAAGAACGACGCTGTCGTCTGGACGTCTCACTTCTGCCTCAACAGGACTAGAGCTGGCCAATGAGTGAACATCCGTTCTCAGTTCGACTCCGACTACTCAATTGTCTGGCCATGGGCTCTTTGTGACCAGTCATGCAGTACCGGACCAGACATGAGGGTGGAACTGACGGGCAGACAAACCCGGAGCGCGCGATCCTTCGGCAAACGCGAACCTGAACGTAATCGCGGGGAATTCCGATAGGTTGCGTGTTGCCGATAATTCTGACGTGTGGATCAGATCGGCCTGCTGAACGCCGTCCCAATGACTTTGGTGCCGTTCACAGCAGTTCCCATGCACCGATATTTAAGTTTCTCATGATTAAGCGATACGGAGCCGACCTTGAGACGCAGGACGTGATCTGCACTCCTTTGCCAGTGGCCTGGTTGAGGAAGATTTTACGTCCACATCCACCCGGACGTCCGTCCTTCTCTGTCCCACGGTGTCCGGCGCTTCTCAATCTCATGAATGCGCCCGTCATGAGGTTCTTAGGATCGACCAGTTGGATCTCCTTGACGTTTTCACATTCAAGATTGAGAGTAATGCCCGTCTCGCACAAAGAATCAGGATCTCGCAGAACACCAGGAAAACACAATCCGTTAATTAAGTCCGCGAGAGAATGAGGCAATCTCACCCCATGGAGGGGAATGAAGAGACTCACTCCTCGCGGCCTTCTCCAAAAAGTAAAGGATTTATGTTCCACTTGCCCTACTCCAAGGAGGAAGTTGAAGTAGTCAATGGAACCACTAGTTCTCTGGGTGTCGTCAAGGGAAATAGTGTGAACATTCGCCCAACAGATGTGACGCCCGAAGTGACACGCGCACGCGACATCAGCTGGTGTGCGAGCCTTCTCAACGACCGGGCCGCAATCTGACTGAAGTTCCCGGACAGATGAAGATCTTATTTCCGAATGGCACACTACTATTCATGAGATCCAGGAGGGATCTGTCGATCATCCTCGAAGATGTAGCGGTGTGCCATCGTGGCCCTCATCAAACACAATGAGCTGTGCTGCTCTGATGATTCTGCTCGCTGGAACCCGTTGGTGATGTTCGCACACTACCGTGCCGTGACCTAGGTCAAGAGGGAGTCGGAACATGCTATGTGCTGTTGTTCCTCCATCCATGTTTCCTTGCAGCAATCCCTGAACTAGCACGGCGAGTGCAACCTTTCGACAAAACCACGGACATACGCATGGATGACACGAAACAGAGAGAGGTCTTCCCATAAACCCCAAAAACCTCCCGGGACCGTCCAGAAATAATGATTCTAGAAGTGCTCGGTCACGAGGGGGGTATGAGAAGCAGAGAGCGAGACGTACTCAAAGAAACACACGGGCTGCTGTCTGGGGAAGAGTTTGCACCCAGTCCTCAACGATGGTTCCTGGAAGGTTCTCGCCGTAAGTTTGAGTAGCTCTCTACCTAACTCAGTCCGTGTCATCCTCGACGTAGGGAGAGTCCATGATCTTTCCAAGCAAGAATCCCAGCTGGCGGAGTCTCCGATCGATGTCTAACAAGGTACGTTTTCACCGCCATTCAGGGTCGAGAGGGTTTCCCTTTCTAAGTGAACCCCGCTAAGGTGGGTTCTTGAAAGACTCCCACAGAAGAAGGCAGCGGGAGCTCCCCCCTGTTGCAGAGGAAAACGAAGACGGAACGGAGCCTAGGTCCAGTCATAAAACGTAGATGCCTCGCGCAGCGCGAAATTGTATTCCTTCTTCGTCTCTACCCCCCCCAATTTCCACCACCAGGCCGAGATGAGCGGGCTACGTCCTGAAACTCCGCAACCCAAAGGACCGCCACGACCAGAAAATCAAACAGTAAACCACGGCAAGGGTGTAGACATAAGGTAGAATACGAAGGTAGTATTGTATTCTCCTCGTTGGGAGAGACCCACATCAACCTACATACCTTCTCACCACGCTGGCGAGTCGTTACGAAAGAGATGGCCATCGGGGTGTTTCGTACAATTTTCCGCAGTACGAGGCGCTTATTGGTGCACCCATGTACTTTCGCCGTAAAATGTCTGGTACATGACATTGGTCAAAAGTTTCATGGTGCGGGCGATTGAAGTAGACCATAAACTTTGGAGCTTGCTTGTGTGAACTGCACCAGAGAGAGCTCGTCTCGGCCGAAAGACAAACACTTTTGTTTGCCCCTCTAATTGCACGGGGGGGGAAGAGCACTCAACGGTGGCTCGAGCTATTGACACAGGAAAAGTCGAGAAACGCCAGCCATGGCTCGCTGGCCCCCACCATTCTCTTCGTCACGTAAATGCTCGGACCTCAACCTCTTGTTTCCCCAGGGGAGTGACGTTTACGTTTCTGGAGAGAACCGCCTTTTCATGGAGGTACTTAAAGAGTTCTTTGAATAACGCGTCGAGTAGAAGCAAGCCCAAAGTTTATTGCGCCTCGTATTTGAGCAGTAATGCGGAATTTTACGGAACGAACCCAGCCATCATGCACTTTGATCTTCTCCTCGTGATGTGATTGAAAGCCTTCGTTTGTGTAGTTTCGTTTGTATTGGCAACCCCCT
>NW_025785146.1:0-19181 GCF_021130785.1 Homalodisca vitripennis | reverse complement strand
ATACTATAAAGACATGCTTTAAAAAAATTGAAAATTGTTAGACTTACTAGTTAACAAAAATTATCAGTTACCAAACAAGAAATAATATATTTAAACTTGTTGAAAACAAAGTAAACCCAAAAGATCACAAACAAGAATTATACAAACAATGTGGAGTATACAAAATTAATTGTTGTAACTGTGAAAGCTATTATATTGGACAAAGAACATATATACATGCTTTGAAAATAAATATGTCTACAATAAAATCAAAATTTCGCTGAACATTTATTAGAAACTGGACATAACTACAAAAATATTGAAAAGAACATGGACATTTTGGATATTGAAAGGAAAGGATAAAAATTAAACACGAAAAAAGAATTACATATTTATCTAAATTATAACAAAGATCCTCATATCATATTAAATAGCAATCTAAAAAGTAAGACAAATCCTATCGTTGAAAAAGATATTTAAACATTGGAATACTAATCAAAAATTACAACTGTGTCATATAAAATTTAACATCACTGTTTAAATGGTCCACATGTGTATATTTAGTTGATTGTTTATTATTTAGTTAGAGGTTAATGTTCACACTGAAGGTGGTTTATACTGAAACATGCGTCTGAAATAAAATAATTTTCAAAAAGAGTTTTATTTTAGTTCACAATTACAAAAAACCTCAATATTATAAAACAGAAACAGAGCTTGTCAAGCAAAAGCCTCAGAGGTATGTGACATTAGGGTGTACTTTTAACATGTAATAGCACATTCTACATTGTCTCAATGACAAATCATTAGGATGGTCTATGTGTAGTAAAAAGACTTTTTTCACATCCATTCAAATTTTGTATATGGAATGGAGTCGTGGGATGGTTTGTGCCAAAAACAAAATAGAGTGAGTTTTCAAACTCTGTCTAATATACTCATTGAAAAAGAATACCCAGTCGGGCACCTGATGAAGTGTATTGTTTACAGGTTATGGAACTCTTGACACACATCAACAATAGAGTCAAATCTCGTCGTCGTGGGGTGTTAGGGTTGTTCTAACATAAAGATAACCCTATAATGTGGAGTTAATAACATAACAATTAAGAATTTCACTGACTGTTATTAGAGTTATTTATGTCTTAGGTCATTTTTATATTAGAACTAAAATGCCACTATCGTTTGAGTATATTACAAATTGTTCTTATTAAAGACTTCCTGCTATTGTAGGTATCTTGTTACCCTCTAACTAAGAGCTTAAAATAGATAGGTATATAAAAAAGTAATATTCCCAAGGAGGTAGTTAAAAATTTAATAAATGACTATGCCCGTTGCAGATTGCAGATTAAAAAGTGACTAAATGTGTTTTAGTTCTTCTTGAACGAGTATTTCTGCGCATTGGTGCAGCAGACACGGGAATGAACAAACTGGAGCAGTGCTTGAACAAGTTTCATACCGCCAGTTTTGTTAAAGTTATCAAGCCAGCAAGAAGAGGTCAGGAAAAAGGTACAAAATAAAACATTTCTTAATTAGTTTGGTTAGTAGGGACAGAAACTGTTGTGTCTGCATGTTCATTCTAAACATTCAGAATAAAATGTAAAAATTGCCATCAAACCGTTATTGTAGGCTCCTCAGCCAAGGATCCACTTAATTCCCTTTCCACTAATACTCATCATGTTTATATTATTCCTTTTGATAACCATTTTTTTAATGGTATTATTAGTGAACAAAGCTTGTCAAGCAAAGCCTCAGAGGTATGTGACGTTAGGGTGTACTTTTAACATGTAGTAGCACATTTTGCATTGTCTCAATGACAAATCATTAGAATGGGTCTATATGTAAAAAGATTTTTTCACATCCATTCAAATTTTGGCTTATGGAATAAGTCGTGGGATGGTTTGTGCCAAAAACAAAATAGAGTGAGTTTTCAAACTCTGTCTGATATACTCATTGAAAAGAATACCCAGTGGGCACCCATGATAAAGTGTATTGTTTACAGGTTATGGAACTCCTGACACACATCAACAAGAGGGTCAAATCTCGTCCTCTGGTACAGTTGCCTGTAGAGGCTCTGTTGGTACAGTACCAAGACCCGGCAGGCAGCAAGCGTCTTTCTCACGGTAAGATTTATGTAGAATGCCTAATTATTTTATAGTAATTAGACCTTAATGTCTTCATATAACGTAGCTATAGCAAAAAGGATAGATTCAATGCGAATGTTGAGTTTAGTTCTATTTCACCTTTCGCTTAGTGCAGCGCTTAAAATCTGACACAGACTTGACCCCTGGAATCTGATGTCGCATCCTTCTGAAAAGATACAATAAAGTCAGCAAAGAAAATGTTCAAAACAACAAACTCTTACCATTGGTGGTTGTGACATCACAGACATCTAGACCACTGAGGTCTGCCTGGTTTACCCAGCGGCGGCCGTCCAATGTAATCTACATGATGAGTAATCTAGTTACACAGTTGTCTGTGACACTATAAGATTTCACTGCATTAAGGAGAAGGTGAAATGGAGCTAAATTCAACATTCCCATATTGCTTATTAAGTTTGATGTAGGGCCTAATCTACAATAAGACAACATGTATAATAATCACATTAGTGTTGTATTTTTTATGTTGGTTATAAAAAACAGAGAAGTAATTTTTTTCATATTGTTACAGCTCCTACATACAGCACAAGAAATATACTAGAATAAAGTTAAGAGAACTATTATATACAAAATGCAAAGAATAGAAGCATTCACAAATGAGTTTTACTTAAATTAAAAGTTATTTAGTACACAAAATTGGTACATAGTTTAATTATATAATTACATATAAAAAATAAATAACATTTTAATAAGTGTTGTTAGAAATGGGGACTAAAATGTCCAGTATTCGTAATTGTATATACGTATCTTTATTTCATAATATAAACACTAAATTTAACATTTTCATGTGTTTTTTTATTAATATAACGTTTTAACAACTGTGCAAAGTGTAACATTTGTAAATAATATTTAATAATAATACACTATGATTGTTATGTTTGATTTTCAGAACTTCACAATTATTTATATAAAGATGGGATTTCCAAGATTACCAGCACAGAGGCAAGGGGAACTGATTGTTTCCCTCCTAAACTCGTTGGAAAGTAAACCACAAGCACATCAAGAAAGGTAAATCATTTGGTAGAATTGCTTTGATGAATTATTTCTATCTGTACTCGTTTATATTTTATATTTAATTTTGTTCTATCAGTCAGAAAAGACTAATTTAACCCTCCAAGTGCTACTGCACTGTGCAATGTGTTCAAACCAGTGAGTGGTGTTACTAGAACTGGGTTTTGGAAAGCGGATGAATCTGATTAACGAGCACACCATTGATATGATGTGCTCGTTAATCCCACCCCCTGATGGGGGGGTGTAGGATGGATTTGAACAAATCTAAAACTTGAATATTATATAAGCTTACTTAAAATTTAAACATTTTACAACTCTGTATGTTAAACAAGTTGTTATAGGAATATTTTTAGGGCTTTTAAGGAGGTCATATCCCCCTCTTCTACCTCCCATTAGTTACACCACTGGTTCAAACCAAAGTATAGTCCTGGTTTTGCACCATTCAATGTATTAATTTTTGTCAAATTATGGCTGAACAGGTTGTTCAGTAAATTTGGAGTTTAAAAAAAAAATACTTAGGAAAGATCAATCTTTTCTATAATAGAACTGAAAATACTACATTATTTCCGAAAGAATAAAAAAAATACAAAATTTGTAACTTCTGCCATTGCAATAACTAAGTTTTGAATTCTTATATAAAACAGTGCAGTAAGTCTAAAATGGGTAGGCAGTCTTAGCACATGCCCATGCTGAACAGCCTAGCATTTTTAGTGCATATATTGACCAAGTTGTTTGCAGTGAAAGGGTTAAAATGCATTCTTGATATGTTTACATCTCAAACTGCACAACAAACTTGTGGAAATTAAGTAGTTATTTTTTCTAGCTTATTGCTGTTAGTGGTACAAGCATTACAACACGTGCAGTGGCCTTCAGATCCAGCTAAAAGGCAGTCTATGTTCTACCTTTCTGAGAAACCGACTGTGAAGAAACTCCTAATTCAAACTCTTCTCGACGTACTACTTATGCCCTACGGGTAAGTCACCTACCAACCGATTCTTGTTCTCTAAACCAGGTACCAAACAATCTTCTGCTTGGGTAAGAGAAGCAGAAAACAGCCAACTGTGTTGGAAAATAAAGTGGAATCCTGATAACTAAACTAAAATATTCTGTTGCCAATGAAGACTATGTCTTCAACATTCAGATTATTATACATGATGTTTTTATTTAATTGAATATTCAATAAGATGATTGAATTATTAAGGGATGTACTGTTACAATAATTAGGAAAATCAGCAGGATTACCTTGAAAACTATCTTCTAGGGTCCACTGATTTGAAAGAAACACATAAAGGCACATAATAGTTCACATTTTAGAAATTTTTAAATTGCACTGCAATCTTTATGAACCATTAGAGAGCATTGCAGTGGCCTGTCCATTTTGGATTGCAGTCAATGTGGGAAGCGGGTTGCCAATTCACTGTTATCACTAACAGTCTCTAGAAAATGTGAATTGGTAACCCTGCTTATCACATTGACAGCAACCCAAAGTGAACAGACAACTGGGATGTTCTGTACTGTTTAAAAAGATTGCAGTGCAATCAAAAATTTTTTAATATGTGTACTATTATGTGTCTTTATGTGTTTCTTTCAAATCAGTGGACCCTAGAAAATAGTTTTCAAGGTAACCCTGCTGATTTTCCTATCCATTAGTAACAATCTTTGGCTTTCAGCTGTACTAATTAAAACATGTAACATAATTTGTTTTCGTTTTGTGTAGTACATGTTTCAAAGGACAATAACTTGCAAACATCAATGTAAAACTTGTCTATTAGATTAAATTAGTTTTATTAGTAGTATTCAATCAGGAAAATTGGAAATTTGCCTAGTGTTACTTGCTGGAAGAAAACTAAAATTCTGTTGACCACAAAGTATATTAACATTGATTATCAAATAAACTTTGCCATTCTTTGAATGATGCTGTTACAGACACTCAAGAACTGTGTCAGGTCCTGTGTTGAGCTTTATGTAGTGATTATTCTTGCCACAGTCACTCAAGAACTGTGTCAGTTCCTGTGTTGAGCTTTATGTAGTGATTATTCTTGCCACATTTTAAATTACATTATCCAGATGTTCCCGTCTGTCTATATGAGACTATGGCACGTTAAGGGTTAAACTACACCTAGTATATAAAAATAGTGTAGTAAAATCTACAGAAATCTACTATAAGTTAATAACCTTAATAGCTAAATACCCTATAAGTACTTTTAAAACTAAATTTTACAACTGGCTTCTAGATATGCCGTTTTATTTACTGGATGAGTTTTCAATGTGTCTAACATAAATTTTTAGCAACTGTAGACCATATTCTGTTTATGTTTTAAAATTGTAAACGAATCACCCTTTACTTTAGTTTTTATTACATTAGTATTTATGTGATGAACCAAAAGTAGGAATCATATTTTGGAATTAATTACATGGATCAACCACAATCTTAACATAGATTTTCTTTAAACTAAGTAATGGTGTCAAGTTTGTTTATTTGAAACCATCAAATTATGTTAAAATCGATTTTAAATGTTTTATTTTAAAGTATGTTTATTTTAATTTTTAACTCTTGTATAGTCTTAAGAACTTTTTTGACATAGTCTTAACTGATTGTATTATCGACTTTTGTTAATAACTCGTAAGAGTTCATACAACAAATAAATATTATTTATTTATAATTAATTGATAACCGCTGTATTAAGGTATTTTTTTGTATTGTGATTATTCCTCGACAGTGTTTTGGTGTTTAGATGTACAGATTATATAAAATCAAAATATAAAAATTGTACTATTTAATTTTTTGTTAGATTAATTTATTGGATGTTGTGAGTGATTTTTCTGACACAAATGCTTTGCCTGTTTTAGTTGGGCTACAATGCCACCAGTGCCTCCAGGATTAAGTGAATACACGTATAAAAAAATTCTAACCGACCTAGGTTCTTCTCAGTCAGCAGATTATTTGGAACAGGTTAGTTGAAAGCAATATGGGAAGTCTAGTATTATATTTAATTCAGAACTTTTAAGTATAGATTTACATTGTGAAAATATTGATTATAGATGATCTTATTGAAGTATTCTAGAAACACATAAATAGTTTACTTTTTTAATCAACCAGCATTATATAACACCAGTAGTATGGGGAGTACCTATGGTCTTAGATGTTGGACTTTGAATATGAGTTAGAGATAGCGCAGTTTCAAATCCTGTCATAATTTTTTTCATTGTACTGTATCGACTCTCTTTCCCATATTCTGTTTAATAGTATCCTCACACAGGCCAGTGGCCCGTGAGGACGGGCAGAATAAGGCATAAAAGGGAATCGGCTTCACCCTTTTAATAAAAAAATATTCAGGGACTTCATTACAATAAAAAGGACAAAAAGAAGGAAATATGGGGGAATAGTTATATAGGGAATCTGAATTAAGAAAAGGTCTGATTATTAAATAGTATAAACTGGAAAATTGAAAGGCTGGCCGATCAAACCTTGTTCATAAACAGAACTATATGACCTTTGGGTTATGCTCATTACTAATAAAAGGCAAATTAGTGGTTATGTGTGTATTGTCACTACTTGGACTCTTGAAATTTGTAAAAATTAATAACACTGAGAACAAGCAATGAATTGTTTCTTGAATTACTTCTATTTGTGTTTGTTCAATATTCTGTAATTAACAAACAGTGCTAAATTACGGTTGTCTGAATAATATTGAAATGTAATTTACTTTATTTATATTTCTAGCTGAAACTGGGCATAATAAAGTTCCTGTCTAATGACGCTCTGAGCGACGGAGAGGAGACGTTGTGTCCGCTCATCGTCGGAGCGGCTGATGCAAGGTTCGCAGTCACCAATGCTGCTGAATTACAGCTTCGAAAAATAATGGGGTGGTGAGTAACTTATTGATTACTTAAATAAAAGACTGTCTTGAGTTATTTATCTCTTGTGTAGACTGAACGATATAATACCAGTAAATTACATTAGAACTGCATATGTTTTCTACTTCCAATCTGTGTTTAGATATAGACTAGTACTGTACGATAATTGCTCTAGGATTGAAGAAAAATTATTACTGCAGAAGAAGGCTATTAGAGCTCTTAAAAAAATGTGAACCTAGAGAGCATTGTAAACCACACTTCAAGGACTTCCGATTCCAAACTGTTATAAAATATATATAATAAATGAAAAATAAAAATAAAAAATGATGCTAAAATTGTACAATGTCGGTTAGTAAAACCCTTAATAGCCATGTTGTGGTATCTTTGAAGGTTTATAATTTTGTTGAAAGACAAATTAGCTCATATCTTTTTGACAAATTTAAAAATAATTTCTATTCCTGTCTGTTGGAGAATCCATTTTATAGTTTAAATGGGTTTTTTATAATTAAAAATATAGATTTTTTAATGATTATTGCGTTTTTGTATTCTGTTATAATCACTGTTGTGCTGTATAAGCTTAATTATTGTTAGTTTTTAAGATTTTGACGTGGCTGTAATAATGAGCTGTATTTATGGTTTTGTCAATGATGTACATTTTTGTGGCAAAATAAAAAATGATGAAATGAAATGATTGGTAGCCATAGCTTGACGATTGTAAAGAGTAGTTCGTAATAGTACACCAAGTGGACCGGTTTGTCGGTCTGTTGCAGAGGTATAGAGTGGGAGAATGCCACTGTGTTGTCACCCCTGTTCGCTGTCTACATGGGCAGTAAGGAAGGAACACCCGATAAACACAAGGAACCGGCCAGCACTAGACTCCGCCTCAAGTTACTCCCTTACATCTGCAAAGCCAGGAAACAGGCCATTCTGTGGCCCATCAGTGTCAGGGTAAGGTCATTTGTACTTTGTCCATGTTCGTAGTTCAAGTAAACTTAAAATAATAACAATCCACTTGCCTCATGTATATTTGTATAATTTTTGAAATCACCCAGTACTTATTGGGTGGTTCTGAAATTTGTAGACATTTCAAGTGATTAGTCCTTTTATTAATAGAATAATAGAAAAAATGCAATAAAAAACAGTAAAGGTCAATCAAACAAACATCCTAAAACATTTGTTCGATGACTGGTTGTATATATTTTTAAACCACCAGTGGTTCACTATACAACTGATCATGCTTGAACCAGTTTTGTAAAGTTTGCCAGGGTCTTTTTAGAAATTGTTAAAAATATAATTTGAAAAGAAATTATGCACTATTGTACACAATTTTATTCAAATCTTCTCTGAAAGTTCAAATTTTATTAAAAAAATACTTACTATGATGTTTTGAAATTTCTTAACTAGAATAGAATTTATTCTAGGTAGAATATAAAAAAATAGTGTAACATTTTATTCAACTTTTTATTTTTATTTTTTTCCAACTTTTCTTTTTTCAACTTTTTTTCATAAATTATGTATGATTTCATAATTTTAGGTTCTAATTATAGTACTATTATAATGTGTATTTTTTCAACTTGCGTATATTTTGTCCATTGTAAATGTACTGATTGTAAATAGGATATTTGCCATTAATAGATAAATTTATAATATACATATAGATTGTTTAATGTCAAAATGTGAACATCATGGTATTGCAGTGTATGTTAATTTGCGTACCTTTATTCTCAGGTGTTGTTTGATTCATTATATGGTGAGAACACACACGTCAAGTTGAAAGCCCAAGCCTTGACATTCTTCTCAGTCATCATTCAACAGTAAGTAATGCAATGCCATAATATTAACTTGAATAAGGTAGCAATCATAGCAACCGCTGTTGTTTTCATTTGGCACAGACAATACATCAACTATAGCAGACTATTATTTAATAACTCTCTTCTCTAATATCTTAACATGGCTTGAAGCACAGATATTGGCCTAAGATGAGTTAAACTGGCAGGGCTCTTAGTTTTCAGCAAGGGGTGAACCATGCTTATCTTCCAGAACATTGCAAACTTCATTCTTCAAGGATGTACTAACAAGGTGTGCGTAACTGCTCCTGAAGCATAAGGACTTCATCTTTCAACATATCAATACTTATTCCATCACTACCAACAGCCCTCAACGTTATTTCATTCATAGCCGATTTTACTTCATCTTCTTGCCTTTCTCAGTAAATTCAAAATAAACCTGAATATTATTAAGTTTATCCAATGAATACATTCTTTCTATCTCCTTATCGGTTGAATATAAAAACCATGTTTTTGTAAAATATCATTCATCTCTTAAACTTTTAAGTTTTTTATCGTATCCTCGATGTAGGCTTTTCCAAAAATATTTTGGATGTCTGCAGCTTGATAGATTATAAGAAAAATGATCTTTTTTTGGTCTCCATACTACACCATTCAAATACTTTATAATTTTCTTATATTTTAATCAATCATCTCTACTTCTTGTCTTCCAATATTTATTTCTCAATTTACTTTCCAGTATTTATTCCTCAGTTTATTTTTCAGTATTTATTTCTCAATTTATTTTTGATCTTTGTCAATTTAACAATATTTTTGTTTCTTCTTAGGGCTTTTCTCTCAGTAACCTCTCTCAGTGACTATAGGGGAGCATTTGTCAAATCTCTGTAATTAAATTAACTTTGCACTTTTTTCTCTATTTTGCACTGAATCACACAGTATATTAGCTTGTGGTCGAATAGATTTACAGCATTAACCACTCAACATCTCTGCAGCTATGTACTTTTCTCAGTGATAACATGGTCGATCAGTGTGACTGAATTGTTTATTACTCTGGTCGGCTCCGTTATATGCTGAAACTGTGTTAAAAGATTTTAAAAGCCACATTAGATATCTCGCATCACTACTGGGGTTAGATAGTAAATCAATATTGCTATCACTGAGGTAAATAACAGATTTGAATTCTACAGCCATATCAATAAACGTTGCATGGAACATTGGACCAAGGCAGATGTAGCTCAAAATATGTGAGTCCGATACTGTCTCCTACCCGTAGAGTGATAGAAATGTGCTCAATATCAGGACTTAGTCTGAAATTTCGTACATTTGTAATAATGAGCAGAACTTTTCCAGCTTCTGTTGGGCTTTTTTGTAGTCTCATCTTGTATAAGTAGTTTTCTATCATAGGTGTGAACTGTTGATAGAGTGAGTGCAAGTCAACTGAGTGTCGTGGCCAATGTCCTGTTGACGTCAGGGCTGATGAAGCTCATAGCCGAGTCCGACAACGAGCCGAGCCTTAAGCAGCAAGCCTACCTGACTGCCGGCCAGCTGGTCACCAAGGTGCCTGCTCTCGTCAAGAAGGACCTGTCACTTCTGCAGACGCTTTTCACAGTTCTCTGCCAGGTAGTGTAGCAGCATAGAATAGAATAGTATAGAATAAATATTCAGTCAGATAAATAACATCTCATTGAAATGTATTCGCACCTCAGTAACAGTACAATATTAAAACAAGTACATTACAATACAAATAATAAGGACACATGACATTCATTTGAAAGAGATCAACTGCTATGCTGAACTCAGATAGTGTCTGTTGTTTTGTCAAGGATTTACTTAACCCTTCGACTGCCATTCATTGGATATCCTTTGTTTATTTTAATTTCTTAAACAACGGATATCCGTTGATTTTGGCTCACGGGCCCACCCATGCTTCTTATACTACTTTCAGTTTTTGCGCTAAAAATAATTTATTTACCCAAAAACCCCTTCAAAATTTTCTGAAACTAGACTAAATTTATAATTTTAGGATATCTTGGAATTTGAAATTGATATACTTATCAATATTTTCCTGCACACCCTCCCTTCCTCTTTTTTACATGAACAAAACAAAAAAAATTCCTCATTCACCGTCAAAATTAGAATGAAAATATACCTTAGTTATTTACTATAATATTGTATTTATACTGTTCATTGTGAACAAATTAATACCAAATACAGTTAGGTTTTGAACTAAAAAAAACTATTTTTTTACAGATTTTAGAAAGAAAGTTTGCAAAAACGGAGAACACCAGCTTGGCCTTTAAGGAAAATACTAAGGGCAGTTGGAGGGTTAAACTGTAATGAATGGTTTAATAGACATGTATGAATCCTATTTTCATATTTACAATAACTTAATTGTATAATTTCTAATTGTATTTTATTTTATAATCTGCAAGACAGGATTAGAGGACTTTTGTCACTTTTTCAAAATTTATGTTGTAAGACACCACTCAAATGATTATTTCTATTGTAATAACTATGTACCTCTTTCAACTAGTGACTATATGAGAATGAACTTTAGCGTTAAAGCAAACAATGAAAAATGTACAGGTAAAAAATGTTAATAACTTAAGTTGTCTAAAAAGGATTGCACAATGTTCAATCCGATTCTTCCTATGAAAAGAGCAATGGGGGTTGATAAACGTTGAGTTCATCTCCATTTCACCTTCCTCTTAGTGCAGCATCTGAAATCTGACACTGTCACAGAATTGACTCCTGGAATCTGGAGTCATGTTTGTTCTGAAGGGATTCCAAAAATAGTTGGCAACGAAGAATGAAGTAATCTAAAGAAATCCAAAACAAACATTCGCGTTGAATCAACCCTTCCCACCATAGTTACGTTTGTGTAGAAAACTCGGTTGCTCCGCTGTGCTTTAGGATCATGTCCTAAATCATTTTAATGCACTCAATTTTGCACCTGATGAAACAACAAGAGAACACCTCTTCATCTAGGTTATACCTGATTTTGTAGTATGGATGTCTCTGATTTCGAAATGATGCGAAAAGTTTGTTTTGAGTTTATCCATTAGTGACTTTTTTGGGCTCTCTTTGATATACTTCAACTTCAGATTCCAGGAGTTAAGCCTAAGATGGCTTCAGATTTCAAGTGCTGCACTAAGTGAAAGGTGTGAAATGGAGCTAAATTTAAAACTTGCATTGAATCAACTTTTCCCACCATAGCTACATGAATATTTGTGTATTAGGAGGAGAACAACGAGGTGCGAATGTCTGTGAGGGAAGCTCTGCTGACAATGGCCTCAGCATTCTCAGTGGACTCTGCTGATCAGAGCCTATTACTGGCACTGCTAACTACGCAGGTAGAGTCCCCATCACCCGCTGCTAGGCTAGTGGCTGTGCGATACCTGGCCACAGTGTGTTCCCCCACACCCACGCCCTGTCACGTGTTTACCTGCTTATAGCCACTGGAGACAGGTAACTTGAATGTGTTATACAGTGAACAATTTAAAACTCAATGAACCAGGGAACAATTATTCACAAATTTGATTTCCCTAGTGTATTAAAAAGTAAAAATATAATTTTGACTCCATGATATTTATTTAACTGAAATGCTAATGTTAGGAGCAGGTCATTCCATATCAAATCACCACAGCGTATAAACATGACCACCTCAGAATTTGATGCAATTTGGTTTGAAGGTAGTCATATAGATTAGGAAAATTGCCAATTTCCCTTAAATCTTTCAAACGGTTTCAAAGTTACGGCTATGTCGTTTTTCAAAATCCAGCAAAAAGCCGGAACCAACACATTTTGAAAAACGTGATTACGGAATGTTTTCTGCATTTATTGACTTGGGTCTGGCAAACAATACAGGACAGCACTTGCTCTAACCACATCAGTCACCCAAGAATATGGACATGGCTTAAATTTTGTAGTTGTTTCTACTAGGAATGCTAATTCATCATAAAAAACCAGCTTATCAACAAATTTTGAGAAATTTACATCAATCGATTCACCAGAAATTACATAAAATCAGTCTTTTTTTTGGAAAAAGATGATGAAAAATTCTATGACCCTGCTCATAAAATATACTATGTTTAGTTGTTTTACTGTTTCCATTCTTTAGTAATAAATTATTGATACTTATTTTCAAAATTTGAAAAAAAATATTATGATTTGAAAAATATGACAAAATTCCTGAGTTACAACGATATTACCTAAATAAGTTTCAACATTTCTGGTCACCCTAGTATGTTCATTTATAAAATATCTAAAATTATAACACTTGAAAATATTCTTAAATCTAAAGAAAGACTCGAAGTTGTGATTTCATAAATTAATGTTAAAATTACCCAAAACAACTAAATACTTTTTCTCTTTTAAAGCTAATTCAATGTTGGAACTAAATATATGAATATTGGACTCTGGTGTTCTGTAACAGCTAAAAATCAAATATTTAATTATTTGAATTAGATGAAATTATTTCTATGTAGGAAAAACACTTTTAGCCTGAAATACAATTCACAACTTAAGTTAGATTGTTGCATTGTCCACAGCCAAGAAGAGATCTCAAACGAAGCTCTGAAGTCACTGTATGGAGCTGGCTACAAGATAAGCAGCGAAGGCAAGAGTGACTCGGTGTCAGAGGTGAAGTTCCCAGACTTTGTAGAGATGGTGACCAATATCCTGGAGAAGGCGAAGACGAGGGAGCAGAACATTAACACAAGGCTGATTATCAAAAACCAAAAGTTGGCCTACAACCTAACAGCCTACACACAGGTACGGTATAATCATTCTTTTGTAACAGACGTTTTAAAAAACATATGTTTTGGTTGTTTACAACTGTATGTTAAGACAGAAATATTTCATTTAGAAAAAGAGAGGTTCTTACTTCTTAGAAATTTAGTTTTTTTCGTGATTGACACTTTGGACCTGACGGGTATAGATTGATTCATGTCATATTTCTCTTTGATGCATTCAATATAAAATATTGAATACATTTGTTCACTTGGGTATCCCCGTAGTATTTCTGTAATACAGATATGTCAATATTCAAACGGTAGTAACAAATGTATGTTTTCAATGTTGCCTAAAACATCCAAATAAGAAACATAATATTGGGTTCCTTTGTATTTATTGTGAAAACTTTAAATATTAAAAGTACCATTGCAGTTTTAACTGTAAATTAAAATCTTTTAACCCTAGAAGTGGCATGCAAAATTAGCGTAGTGTCACAGTGTTTTAGGATACTTGTTAATGTATTTTTCTAAAGTTTGTTTCAAATGTAACATATTATACATAATATTTCTAAAAAAATATAGAGAAATTTGTTTTTTTCATTCAGTTTTTTATTACTTTCAACATAATTTATTTAACCATTTTAGCGTCAAGGGTCTGTAGATATAGGATCAGCCTGTGAAGTCATAAAACGCCAAAAACCTTTATTTAGGCTCAAGCTAGGTTGGTGGTGAAACCCTAAGACCCTATATAAAGCCTTTTGCAAGGTCGAATGTCAAGCTCAAAGAGCCTTTTATTTAGGCTCTCAATACTCTCATTACAGTACACTTATATTTATTGACTATTATCAATAAAATTAGTACTGATTTATGCAGAACTATATTTTATTCAAGAATATAACATAATTTTTTATGTTTATACAATTTTGATAGTAGTTTTAATGTTTTATAAGTTCTATTATTGATAAGGCAGTGGCTTTTGAGGTTAGATGATAGCCAGATAGTACTGTTGTTGTAATCTTATCTTACTTACTTATACTTTTAAAGTTTCTAAAATTGTGTTTCAACTGTAGACTTTCTTTTATTTAAGACAAAATACATAGGTGTTGTTTTTTCCTACCTAAGTTGAACATTTATAACATCAAAAATTAATTTTATTTTGATTTTGATCAATAAAGACTTTATTTTCTGATTGTATATTAAATGTATTAAAACAAGTAGCAATTTATTTACATTCATATTATATTCAGACAAACTAATAATATACACTAAAATGTTTTATCTAACGTTTAATCACAAGTAGTAAATTCATAAATCTATAATTTGTTAGTATTATTTTACCAAAATTTAAACAGGACTTTCTCAATTAAATGTATTACAATGTGATACAGAGGTTTTGTAGATCAAAAATTTTTTCAGGTATTTATAAAGCTCTAAATTTACAAAATGGAAATAAAATGAAAAAATCCACTTTTAAAGGGATATACTTCTTAAAGATTAACATTTCATACAATCCATTACATGTCGCTGTTCTATTAACAATAAAAAATAAGACCAAAGTGTTTATTTTATCATAAAAGTTAATAAAATGAGGTGATTTATGTCTTTGTGTGTCATAACTTGTAAAACTCTGCTCTGGTGCCACTGCGACATACCCAGTGGCTATGCTGCAGCGCCCTATGCGATACCCCGCACCAGTATCTCTGGTGTTATGTGACGCAAACTACCCAATATGCTTGGCACTAAAAGGGTTAATATTTAAAACTTTTTGTGAAAATGGTTTTTGTTATTTACCCACAAATTTAACTTTATACTCCACTTTATGTATATAAAAATATATTTGATTCCCACATTTTATGCAACTTTTTGGAATATTTAGTTTAAATAATTTAAACATTACATATACATATTTTTATGAAAATTTTGGCATCTTGATAAGAAAAGTAAACAAACAATGCAATTTTCCAGCTGTTGATTAGTAAACAAGCTGATGTAATACAACACATGATTTCTAGTGGAAAACTGTGTTACTTACAACACAATAGATGTCAAATTACGTAATGCATGATTACAACCTAAAATAAGCGATTGCGTAATACGCTAAAGTTAAAACGTCAATTACATGACCGCATTTTTTTAGAGTTTTGGTAATTAGGGGATTTGCACACAAAGTGTTAAAAATTTGATATTTGTTAAACTTTCATTCCTCCTTTTTGTAACAATATGAATTTTATCGCGATCAGATAATATTTACTACCGTACTTAAAAAGATATATAATATGAAAATCTGTTAATATGCAGCATTCGCACTTAGACGATGGATTTAATGCGCCACGTATGCAGTGCATGCTACTTCTAGGGTTAAACTATGGGTTATTGTTTTTCTAAAGATAGTCAGAACAAGACAATTCATTCCTGTTTTACTTCCAAGTGATTCTCCCTAATACTTATTGAGGACTGCTAACAAGTGCCGTATGTTGCAGGTGGTGACATACCTCAGCCTGTGCCTGGCTGAACATTGTGGAGTGAAGACTCACTGCCAGAGACTGCAGCATCCGTGTAACTTCACTCACAAAATCAGGCAATATTTAACAGAACTCCATGGCAGCCACAAGGAGCTGCTTACCGGTTACATCCAGTTTATATTCAAGCTGGCCAAAGCGGATATTGGTATGTGAAGCAATGTACCATAAATATACATAGTGGAAATTTAGGAATTCAAGCTTTTATAGATAAATTAGCTATGGTTGGAAGGGTCGATTCAATGTGAATGTTTAGTTAGGTCTAGTTCACCTTTCTCTTAGTGCAGCATCTGGAATCTGATGCTGTCACAGACTTTACTCCAGGATCTGGAAAGAAAGTTGGAGACGAAGAAGCTCAAAATAAACTCTACATCGTTTTGCTATCAGAGGCACCTAGACTACAAAACATGGTGTAATCTAGGTGAATCTCATTGTCTCAAAATCTGCGCAAATAAATGTATGACCATGTTTTATAAACAATCTCTCTAAGCCACGGTTGAGCAACCGAGTTTTTCTATATTGGTGCATAGAAATCGTGTCTAAAACATTGTAGTATTTTTAATTGTGCAGCTTATGCAACAATGAGAATACTACTTAACCTAGATTAGACTATATTTTGTAGTCTAGGTGCCTAATATAGGGGAATTAATTTCAATCAGATTTAAACATGGGTATTTAAAGATGGCTACAGATTTAATGAGGTTGATTCTTAAGCTAGGGCCTAATTAATTTTCTAAACATAAACCGATGTTAAAAGTAACTTGTTTTATAAAAGTATACTATTTATTTTGTATAGAGGGAAGACTTTTATTTTTATGTATATTTTTACAATACATTTTAAATGTTATTTTGTAACTAAACAATTTTTAATCAATCCTCTTCACAAGAATCTCATGTTTTAATTATTGAAGTTCTAAATATTTGAACACAAACAATATACTTATTCAAGTATTATAGTGGTTCTGGAGGCTAAAGAGTATTGGGGAACTTCCAACTGTTTTTCGATCAGTATTATTGGAATAACTGTTGAACATCAATGCTAATTATAAGTGCTACAGGACAAATGCTTTTGCTAAAGAGTCTGAAGAGCTTGTAGCATTTTTTCTGTAAGAAAATTTTCATCCCAACTTAAACCACTGACACATATACACAGTATTAATGTAATATGTGTTGTCAATCTGAAATTTAGAGAAAAAATATTTGACTAGTTTTAACCCAGGTAATAAAATATTTGAGACATTATTCTTATAAGGAATATATTTTATTTATATCTACCACAAAGTAATAATGTTGCAATCAATTATTTGTTTACTGTCAAGCAGCTCAAAAAGGCGAGGACAGAGACACAGAAATACATAAATATTTAGACGTAAAATATACGAACATTAGCTTTTGGTTTACAAACACAACAAATGTGGTTGCTTTAGATGTTGTTAATTTGGTTATCTATGTATGGATTTTCATGAAATTTTGATTGAAATGTTATATAAACCACTTATTGCATAGTTTAGGATGGATCAGAAGCTAACTGTGTTTGCTACTAATACAAACTTCTGATTTATTGAAGATTTGTCTCCAAAAGTTTAACCAAAAGATATGCAAGGTAATTTTGCGATTTTTACAGGTGTGGTGCCCTTGTCCTGTCTACTGGAGTGTGTAGGCTCCATTCCTGATCTGTTGGGAGCCAATTTCGTCCCAGAACTGCCCTGGTTTAAGGTATCTTACAATCAATTATATTCATACTAAAGAATTTGATGGAATTGTAGGGGGAAATAAGTTAATCCAGAAAACGTTTATAGATATATTTTTTTGTTCTGGACGTTTTTAGGTCTAAAAGCTCTCAGGATTCTTTAATTAACTCTTAGTTTTAATAAAACAACTGATAAGTATTCAGTTATTGACTAAGTATCCCTATAGCAATCTACTCATTTTTCAAGTATTAAAGATTAAAGGTCTAGATCATAAATACAATTTAATTAAATTATTCCAAATATTGGAGTAAAAAATATTTGGTTCATATGTTAGTTCTTGTAAAGTTAGCATGAAAGATAAAATAATAAAGTAGGAATGTTAAAAGATGCTAGGAATCCACCTAACCTTTGGTTTGGTAGGACTTTTGGTGTTTTTGTTTAACTGTTGTTAAAATTCATGATGTATGAAGAGTTTTTAAATATTTAGCTAGCTAAACCCAGTCATGAACAGCTCTGTCACCAAATTAATCCAGGAGCCTAGGGGCAATTTTGCAAGCACACAATTGTGCTGAAGTTAAAAATGATTTACAATGCTTCCTGAGTTTTCTTATATCATTCGTAAAATCTCTCTTTTGTATGATAAATATTTTATTAAAATGTTGTAAATTTGTGCTGCACCATGTTCACACAAAATTCTGAAAATTAGAAAAAGAATATTACTATTCTTATAATGTCCCAATTGATACACAGTAGACCAGAATCCTAAGCGTTACGCAAATCGAATTCAATTTTTTGCCAAGTATTCAGTGTGGGAAGAAAAGGTCAGTTTTTAATCAACAAGCAGTCCTGAGGAACTTGGTGGAAAACCTCATCGAAACATTGTTTCCGACTTAACTATAGGTAGATTAAACTTCTAAAATTAAGTAGTATAGATTTTGATTAACTGAGCTTCAAATCACTGGTAAGGAACAAGTTATTAAACTCATCTTACCTTACAGAACCATGCATTGCCCTTACAGAATCTGGAGTTAGACTAAATCTGTTCGGAACACTAATAAAATTATCATTCGTCAAGTTTGTTGTGACACAACCCTCTTGACCACACAACAATCATTACTGATAAATGATCTGTCTTCTTCACTCTCTTCATAATATCTCTCTGTTACTATCTGCCAAGAAGCTTTAGAGGCATTATTGGATGTGGAAATTTGTTTCTCATTATATTGTGACTTAGCTGAATGAATAAGTTTCTTTTGAGGTTTTTTTAATAATTTATATCTTTTTAATGAGTTCTGTTTCTTTTTGAGCTGTATATAAAGCTTTCTTTTGTCAGCACACACATTTACTATGCTGTAAACATATTCAATTTAAATATGGGTCTATATTCTGACTATTGTACTCTGTGCTTCAGTTTTGGTCAACACTTACCTATGCACTTATATATATTGGACTG
>NW_025785145.1:0-27056 GCF_021130785.1 Homalodisca vitripennis | reverse complement strand
TCTCAAATTCGTTACTAATTTCCACAACAGTCTTGTTGAACCTTAGTTGTATGATCTGTAACACTATATTGCTTTTTAATTTTTAGACTATCATTGACGTTATTTATGTGATATGGAAACTTCTCAATAATAGCAAGAGTGCAATATTAGCAATGAAGTATTAAGTATTGTTTTCAAGTTTTTACGTCTTTGTTGAGTGATATTTATATAGCTAAATGTAATTAACGATATTGCCTTTTAGAAGTGTATTATAACTTCTGTACAGACAGTCGTCTACGGATGAACATTTGCGAAAGGACTGTACTAATCCTTTTTTGCCTGTTGATTTCTAGTATTCCAGTGATGAAAAAACACACGTTTCAAGTTGAATTACTAGGAAGTTTTATCCAACTGAAACAAAACTAAAATCGAAACATTTCGGTTAAAACTCAGTTGGCAATCACTGTTATTAATGAAATGTTAATTAATAAAGCTGAATGTAACACTTCACGCACTCCAATACATTCTTTCAATATTTACAATTTCAATAATGACCGTTCCGGTTTGTTAAAAACTACGGGCCTTAGAATTGGCAACATCGCAATCGCCAAACACACGCCATATTGTTGTTATCCGGGCGGACCAATGATGCCCATCGTAAACTCTATAATACCGGGTCATTTAAACAAGTATGGAGTATGTAATACAATACATCCTCTTCCCTGGCAAAAGAAAATTAGGCACACCATTTTGAATTTTCTCGTTTAACTTAGGCCTAAAACTATCGAATGGTTTTGTACGCTCTGTTTCTATGAATATTTAGGCCAAACGTTGTCGTTTTTGCATGCAATGTTTTTCTTAAAAGTGCGTTACTTTTTTTCACTGTTTGATTATGTAATAACTTAAACTGTCGACATTCTAAATAAATTAACTAAAATATGGTAAACGACATCCTTTAATTTACAAAAACATAACAGATAACTATGACGTTAACATTTTAGTGCCGTATATAACCAACCAATTAAATAAAAATACTCGCAAAGGTTAGTATGTAGAAACATACTTCAAATAGAGTAAATTAAAATACAGAATTATTAGAGGTTTATTTTAAAACATTGATGTTAAAATTTTTGTCTCAATAGCATTGGCCAATTCAAACAATGCTATCTATGCAGTTAATACATAAATATACAGATCCTACACTAATAGGCTTATTTATTGTTCATTATGTATTTCAAATGCGTTAGAAAGAATATTAACATTACTTCGCCTCATGTTGTAACAAATAATTATAAAATTCTATTGTAAAGGCACTGACCACGCTGTACTCTTGAATACAGCCGTATTTTAACATCTGTGTAGTACTTTGTAATTTGATAATAATATAATTTGAAACATAATATGGTAGAGGTACAATCGATAATAAATTAAATAGTAAATTACCTCGTTTCTATGATTTTAGGCAAACGTTGTCGTTTTCATGCAAGTGTTTCTTAAAAGCGCGTTTTTTCTTACTGTTTCTAGAACCGCTTCACTGAAATGATTATGTATAACTCACCTTGTCGATCATTCTAAATAAATTAACTAAATATAATGGTAACGAATATCCTTTTAATTTACCAAATAATCATAACAGGATAACTATGACGTTAAAACAATTTTAGTTCTTTTTTTTTTTTTTACCGTATTGTAACCAAACCATTAAATAAAAATACTCTGCAAAAGGTTAAGGTATGTTAGAAAACAATAGCTTTCAAAAGGAGAAAAATTAAAAATATACAGGAATTAATTAGAGCGTTATTTTTAAAGACCATTGATGTTAAAATTTTCTGTCTCAATAACATTTGCCAAATTCAAAACAATTGCTAATCTTTAAAAATAATTTTTTTGGTCGCCCCCCCCCCCAGTTTTTTAATACATAAATTAAATACAGATCCACTTACACTAATAGGCATATATTATTGATTCATTATTATTTCATACACATGCAGTTAGAAAGAAATTAACATTACTCGCTCTCATGTTGATAACAAATAATTATAAAACTTCCTATTGTAAACGGCCCAACTGACAACACGCTGTACTCGTTGAAACAAGCCGTATTATAGTTTAAATCTGTGTGAGTACTTTGCTAATTTACTAAAAATAATATAATATTGAAAGCTATAATATGAGTAGAGGTATCAAAAATCGATCCACATAATTCACAATAAGTAAAACAAATGTAGCCTAAACATTAAAAGTGTTTATATAGGTACTTCAAAACAACTTCAAACTGATTTATAAACAGTGTATTCATTACTGCTAGAGATAGGATCAAAGGGAAGATATTACACCTTTTCAGAGTACATTGGATGATGTTGCGAACAAAAAAACGCGATCCGGTCGGAGATTGGAAATGTAAAACAGTGCCGATCTTCGTCCTTACAAAGTGATGATAAGTGGTGCGTCTGAAGAAAACGACCAAGGATTTCTTGTTTAAGCTTATGCAGGATTTTAAGAGCGAATTTTTTTTGGTGCAGCTCTAAACCCTATAGTAGCTGAAATGGCTGAACTTTCTGCCAGCTGTGAAATTTATCTCGGATATAATTTAGACACCTCCAACTGTCTTATGGGAAGGAATAAAAAAAAAAAGACAACTGGCCAGCGGTGAAGAAAGAAAATATCGAACTTCGTATCAAGAATAGATGGTCTGACTGCTGTAAGGTTGACGACCTGAGGAGAGAGAGTTCGTTCACGCGAAACAATTTACTCGCGTTAAGGAGTAATATAGAAGTTAATGGAAATTCCTGTAAAGCCCAGGAGAACATCTGTGCTATCGTCAAGGACGTAGGAGTAGCTTTAAGGGTGGAAATTCAAGAGAACCAGATCGCTGCTCGCGCCCATAGGGATTTCTTCCTTCAAACAAAGATCGGCCGTAACAACCCTCAATCGTTGGTACAATTTCTCAAGCAGGTCCAACCAGGGGATATCTTTCTCACAAAAATTCCGAGGAGAAGAAAACACTAACTGCTAACCAGGTAAATCCATCGTGACGGTTCGACAAAAAGTTTTCATCAACGAACATCTTTCGCCTGCTAATAAACTACTTTTTGCTAAACTCAAACAACAAGGCCTAAGGAGCGGAGGGCTGGTTATGCCTACGTATGGGTCAGAGATGGGAAATTTTTTGTAAGGAAAATTCGGCTGGAGAAAAATGTATAAAAATAAAAAACCAGTTATGATGATTTTGTTAAGATTATAGTAGTATGACTAGTAACATATAAGTTAGATTTCTTGAGTTGGATGTAAACTGTGTTGTGTTTTTTCTTGTTTTCATTATATAATCTGTAGATATTTTGTGTATTGTTGTTTGATATATGCCCTATAATGTTAACTTTAAATTGACTTTTTCGTGTCGCAGTAAGAATTGTAAAGAACGATTTTAACCTTGTTTTATACCAAATAAGAAGTTTGAGGAGTAATTTTTAATAGCTTTTAATTGGTAGAACTTCAATAATATCTAAAGAAAATTGGCCCCCATTTTGTAATTTTAAGTGAAATATGGATAAGTTCTGAGACGAATTTAAAATTCGTACAATATAGCAGGTATTCAGAAAAGCTTTCGCTAAATTGCAATGATTCAGTACAGAGTCAGAGTGGTATTGTTTGTTTTATTGATTGGCGCATTCAACGTTAATCAACTTCATCTAGATATGGTCACAGCTGCTGATGCTTTACTTCTTGACATCAACAAATTAATAAATACTTAGGCTACTTTAAATTATTGTTGTTTGTATAGATTTTCAATTTTATTCAGTAAATCAGTTTTTAGTCGAATTAACACAGCTTCTTAATAAAATTACCAAATAAACGTTTATTTTAATTGGAGATGTTAACCTTAAATTTGTTAGTAGATTACGTCAGAATCACAAAATTATAATAATCTCGTCGTATCTAATAATGGATTTTGTATCCCTAATTAATTCGCCTTTTTTTCTTTTTTATACCAACTAGAAAAAACTAAAAACACCGAATCTTTGTATAGAACCATATTTTTATAAGAAATAGATACATAATCATATTTATAGCTCTGCTGTGTTTGACCTTGCGTTTGACTGATCATTGGTTTGTTGGGACTTAGGGTTTGCAAGTGCAAGTAAAATAAAGTAGAATGTAAATATAAAATTAAAATACGCTTGTATCACGGAAAACTACTATTAGTTTTTGAATCAGTTAAATCTAAAAATTGAATTTTGTTGAACTGGAACATTCTATATTTGAATGATGATGTTGATAGTTATTTATAATAAATTTTGTGACATTCCTTCACCAATATTAATCAATGAAAGTAGTACGACAAGAGATTGATAGTAATGGGATATTTAAAGCTAAATTAAGAAGTCCATGGGATAACGGTGACATCTGTTAAATAAAATAAGTAAAAAGGAAAGAAACTGTTATTAAAATATCTAAAAAGGATGGCCTATATGACCAAAATTTCTTATGTTATTATAATAAATTTTGTAAAGACTTAAAACTTGAAATAGACAGAGCTATAAATATCAAACACTTTAAAAAACAAATAGAGAACTGTAATGGTGACCCATCCATGCAATGGAAAGTAATAAATGAGGTAAACCTGGTTCTTGCAATTCAATAAGAGCGTACAAAAGGTCGAGTTAGATAAACGGAGAGATAGTGACTGAGTCCTCTTGCGGTGGCCGAGGTAATCAATAACGATTTATCTTATCCTACTATACAGAGTACGGCAAACTGTCGGCTCTGTCCATCAGGCGCGCGTCACTTACCTCACTCTATAAAACAATACTTGCACTACACATTCATTTCAAACACTCCACATCTCCTCACCCCAATCCTGAGTCACGCCCACTCGTTTTTCATTAGTCCTGTCATCTTACTTACACTCAGGTGTACCACCTGTACCTACTCACCAATATGTGTCTAAAATTTATTAGAGACAGTCCCCCAAAAAAAAACCTCGACTGGTTTCCGATCAATTTAGCACCCTGTTTGTTTCGCCCTCCCTAACCACACTGAACCAAACATAATTGAATGTAATACAATCAACCAGTCTGTAGTTTATATCCCCCTGCCGTGAATTTAAAGTTTATAGCAAGGGATTCCCATTGCCCACTTCCGTCAACTTAATCTCTAACACCCAGCACACTCATCATACCTATGTGTCTACGCATCTCTACACCACTACCCCTACCCACTCACACCCCCACCTCTCCCCCTCACCCTCTACTGACGTGTCTACCATCACACACAACGCTCCGTGTCACGTCAAGACTCAAGACTCGATACTTAACGAACCCTCGATCCTATTCTGATCACTGTGAAAAAAAGACAAATTCTACAACATCACCTACATACTGATTGATAACGACAGATCCGTGTGACCCATTACAAAGTATTTGTTATTTCAATTTTTTCTATTAGATTAAGAGTTTCAGACAGAGCCTAACACAAAACTATATGTTGAAAAGCTCGTGAGACACTACATTCGGAGCATAGAGACTGAGCGACGAGTGTCTAATCTCACTTAACCTATTCAATTTAGGCTTTTTTTTCAGTGATAAGTTCAGATTTGAGTTTTCCACAAAAGGGATATCTACTGAAGATGCTTTGAATTTCAGCAACTGAATCAAATTTACAATCGGAAAACTGATATCTCTCAACTCACTTGTCAGCCCAAGAGCGATAGACTATCTCTCCTCTCGCGCATCTTTAACTCTGTTATGTTATAACTATTTAGATAAAACTATGCAGCATCTTTGTCGAATTTTTAAAAAAAAGCCGTTTGATTTTGCCTAAATTCACGAAATTCGTTTCTAGATAGCTAAACTAGAAACGACTCAAACGTAAACTAGTCCGTCAAGAGACTATATGACGCAAATAGATATCCCTAAGGGAATCTAGTGTTCGGGAGAGTGAGCGTAACAGGGCTTACTGAGACCCTCCGATCTGCGTTCTAGATCAGACTTTATGCGTATGCCTAACTGTGTATGTAAAACAACAAGTTAGGAACGCTCATCCCTCATACTTCAATAATGTGCTACATCTTAAGTTGTATTCTCAAAAAGGGATTAGACAGCAGCTCTCGTAGTTGGCGACTCATTGTTTCCGCAGAGGTATCAAGTCGATCTCAGTGCGGAACGCCAACTTTGTTCCATCTCTCGTTGCACGCCACATCCATTATCGTTCATAACAGAGAGTGAAATCTTAATTAAGTGACATTATTGAAGATTGAGGTATACCTTCCCTCATAATCTCGCCATGCTCGACCCCTGCCCTTCCCGGACCGGAGGGGAGCCGCTAATATATGCCTGCCACACCTATCTTGCCGCATGCCCCATGATCGTCCACTGCCCCCCCCCCAGCCCCCTCGTACACCCCTCGCCTTTTACAATCTGATAAGCACATACCTTACTACACCGACGCATAGAAAATTACATAAATAAATGATTTAAAGATTATTAAGGGATTGGTATTGACAATTTTTAAATAAATGCAGAAGTAAATGTTAATAAATACGAAATCGATACTTTTTGATCCAGGTTGCTTGGGTGGCGATTTACCTTTTGAGATAAAGTTCAAATTCTCACTAAATTGTGATTTTTTACTTGCTTTGTAACTGATGGAACAATCCAAGTGTGTGATAAAGCATTAAATATTTGGGAGATTATTTTTGATAACAAACCTTAAATGGGACGAACATATATTCATCTCTTACAAAGCGAAAATAAAATCATCTATTCGAACTTTTTATTTTTTAAGAAATTTTCTGTGAAAACTTCATTGTTAAGATCGTTGTATTATTGCTGTTAATTCACTCAGCGTATTACAATATGGTTATCGTCTGCTTTGGAGGCACATTTAAAACTGGAGCTGATCCGGGATTAAATTACCCATAAGTAAATAAATTACGAATCTCTCAAAATTATTTTTTACGTTATTATTTTTTTTCAAAAAAAGACAGAGAAAAGGTTAGCAGAAAAGTGGAAACCGTCCTTTCCATTATAACCAAACGTTAAATATACTACCTTTTCCGTCCATATTTTCGTGTTTAAACGTTTTAAGTCTGTTCTACAGGAGAAGTGAGCAATAAAGGAGGAAAAATATAATTTAATATTATCGTACTATAATACTAGGAGCTGTTATGGCAGGTGATGTGTTTAGATGACTCTAATTAAAGTAATACAAATCCATTTTTAAGGTGCATTCCTATAGTTACCTTTGCACCGAAATATTTTAATCAAGTTTTCCCTTAATTATATTTTAGTGACAGAAGCATTAGACTTAGAGGAATTTAAGGAATTTTGTTCACTGTTTGAAAAGTTGGCTAATGACTAATACAAAGATGCTAGAATTTTTGAATCCTTGTATTTAGTTAATATAGTTTAATTATTTCCATAGCATACAACTATATGTCATATAATTAATGTTAAACTGCACATTTGGATAAAAACCTTTTCATCAGTTCCTAACTAATCATTGAATAGTTATTACACATATTATAAGTAGTCTAGTGTTAGAGTTTGAAAGCATAAACATTGCATGAGAGTGTTCCTTTCTTGGAATTATTTAAACTTTATGTTGCTAGACTGAAAAAAAATATTATTGTATTTTTATCTTTGCCTTATAAAAGTCTGGCACCACACTACTGGTTACGTGGCCAGTCCAATTTCCAGGTATTTGATGATTTGCAATTTCTGTTGTGAATGATGCTGATGGAAATAAATCATTTATTCATTTATTCACTTCAAACAACTTCAATTCTATTTATAAACAGTGTATTCATTACTTGCAGAGATAGGATCAAAGTAAGATATTACACCTTTTCAGGTACTGCACACAACTTCACGTATTTATATAACAGTGTATTCATTACTGCTTGAGATAGGATCAAAGTAAGTTACTTAACTCTTGTCAAGGGTACTTCACACAACTTCAACATGTATAATACAGTGTATGCATTATTGGAAAGATAGGATCAAAGTAAGTATTACCACCTTTTCAGGTACTTCCAAAACAACTTCAAACTATTTTATAACTGTGTATTTGATTATTGAAATGATAGGATCTAAGTAAGATTTTACACCTCGTGTTCAGTACTTCATACAAATTCAAATATTTTTAACAGTTGTATTCATTACGGTAGATAAAGATAGGATCAAAGTAAGATATTACACCTTTTCACGGTATTCACAAACTTCATACTATTTTATAAAACTAGTGTATTCATTTTTACTTGGAAAGATAGAATCAAAGTAAGATATTACCACATCTTTTCAGGTACTTCAAACAACTTTCAAACTATTTTATTAAACAGTGTTATTCATGTACTTGTAAAGATAGGAATCAAAAGTAAAGATATTACAACCTTTTCAGGGTTACTTTCATACAACTTCAACTATTTATAAACAGTGTATTCATTACGTACTTGATACAGATAGGATCAAAGTAAGATATTTACACCTTTTCAGGTAAGTCACACAACTTTCAACTATTGTATAAACAGTGTATTCATTCTCTGTTCTAGATAAAGATAGAATCAAAGTAAGATATTACACCTTTTTCAGGTACTTCACACAACTTCAACCTATTTATAAACAGTGTATCATTACTTGTAAAGATAGAATCAAAGTAAAGATATAAACACAAAAACTTTTCAGTACTTCACACTAACTTCAAAACTATTTATGTAAAACAGTGTATTCATTACATTGTAAAAGATAGAATCAAAAGTAAGATATTTACACTTTTCCTGGTACTTCACACAACTCATAGTTATATCAGTGTATCTCATTACTGTAAAGATAGAATCAAGTAAGATATTACACCTTTTCAGGGTTACTTCACAACACAACTTCAACTATTTATAAAACCAGTGTATTCAATTACGGTCTGATAAAGAAGGTTCAAAAGTAAGATATTACACCTTTTCAGGTACTCACACAAACTTAAACTAATTATAGAACAGTGTATTCATTATTTGTAAAGATAGGAATCAAAAGTAAGATATTACACCTTTTCAGGTACTTCAAACAACTTCAAACTAATTTATAAAACAGTGTATTCATTACTTACGGATAAAGACTTAGGAATCATAAGTAAGGATATTACACCTTTTCAGGTACTTCCAGCAAACTTCAACTATTTTTAAACAGTGTATTCATTACGGGTAATGATAAGATAGAATCAAGTAAAATATTACACCTTTTAGGTAACTTCACACAACTTCAACTAATTTATTAAAACAGAGTATTTCCATTACTTGTAAAGATAGAATAAGTAAGATATTACACCTTTTCAGACTTCAACAACTTCAATATTTTTAAACAGTGTTTCATTTACTTGTAAAGATAGAATATAAGTAAGATATTACCTTTTCAGTAACTTCAACAACTTCTAACTATTTATAAACAGTGTATTCATTACGGTACTGATAAAGATAGAATCAAAGTAAAATTATTAACCTTTTCAGGTACTTCAACAACTTCAATATTATAAACAGTGTATTTCATTACTTGTAAAGATAGAATCAAAAGTAAAAAATTACACTTTAGGTACTTCAAGCACTTCAACTATTTATAAACAGTGTAATCATTACTTGTAAGATTAGAATCAAAGTAAGGATATATTACACCTTTTCAGGTTACTTTCCACAACTTCATCTATTTATAAAACAGTGTATTCGATGCTTGTAAAGATTAGATCAAATAAGGACTATTACACCTTTTCAGGTACTTCAATTCACCACAAACTTCAACTATTTATAAACACGTGTATTCATCTACTTGTAAAGATAGAATCAAAGTATGAATATTAACCTTTTTCAGGTTACTTCACAACAACGCTTTCAACTATTTATAAACAGTGTATTCATTACTCTTGTAGAAGATAGAATCAAAGTAAGATATTACACCCTTTTCAGGTACTATCAGACAACTTCAACTATTTATAAACAGTGTATTCATTACGAACTGATACCAGAAGAATCAAAGTAAAATATTACCCCTTTTCATACTTCACACAACTTCAACTATTTATAAACACGTGTATTCATTACTTGTAAAGATAGAATCAAAGTAAGAATATATTACAAGCCTTTACAGTACTTCACACAACTTCAACTAAAAAAAAAATTTTTTTATAAACAGTGTATTCCATTACTTGTAAAGATAGAATCAAAGTTAAGATATTACAAACCTTTCAGGTAACTTCACACAAACTTCAAACTAGTATTAAAACAGCTGTATATCATTACGGTACTGATAAAAGATAGAATCAAAAGTAAAATATTTACAGAACCTTTTTCAGGTTACTTCACACAACTTCAACTATAACTATTTATAAACATGTATTCATTACATGTTAAAGATAGAATCAAAGTAAAATATTACACCTTTTCAGGTACTTCAAACAACTTCAACTATTTATATAACAGTGTATTCATTACTTGGTAAAGATAGAATCAAAGTCAAGGATATAACACCTTTTCAGGTACTTCACACAACTTCAAACTATTTAGATAAACAGTGTATTCATTACTTGTAAAGATAGAATCAAAGTAAGATATTACAACACCTTTTCAGGTACTTCCACAACAACTTCAACTATTTATAAAACAGTTGTATTCATTACTTGTAAAGATAGAATCGCAAAGTATCAAGATATTACACCTTTTCACTGGTACTTCACAACAACTTCAACTATTTATGAACAGTGTAATTTCATTACTTTGATAAAAGATAGGATCAAAGTAAAGATATTACACCTTTTCAGGTACTTCTAAAAACAACTTCAACTATTTATAAACAGTGTATTCGATTACTTGTAAAGATAGAATCCAAAGTAAGATATTACACCTTTTCAGGTACTTCACTAAACAACTCTCACTATTTATAAACAAGTGTATCAATACTTTAAAGATAGAATCAAAGTAAGATATTACAACCTTTTCAGGTACTTCACACAACTTCAACTATTTATGAAACATTGTATTCATTACATTGTAAAGATAAATCAAAGGACGAATATTACACCTTTTCAGGAACTTCAAGCAACTTCAACTTATTTATTAAAACAGTGTATTCATTACTGTAAAGATAGAAATCAAAGTAACGATATTACACCTTTGTTCAGGTACTTCAAACAACTTCAACTATTTATAAACAGTGTATTCATTACTTGTAAAGAGTAGGGATCAAAGGTTAAGTATTATTACTAACCTTTTCAGGTTACTTCACACAACCTGCAACTATTTATAAACAGTGTATTCATTACTTGTAAAGATAGAATCAAAAGTAAGATATGACACCTTTTTCAGGTACTTCACACAACTTCAACTATTTATAAACAGTGTATTCATTACTTGTAAAGATAGAATAAAGTAAGATATTACAACCTTTTCAGTACTTCACACAACTTAACCATCAACTATTTTATCAAAACATGTATTCATTACGGAACTGATAAAGATAGAATCAAAGTAAAATATTACACCTTTTTAAGGTACTTCAAGCAACTTCAACTAATTATAAACAGTGTATTCATACGGTATCTGCGAAAGATAGGAACAAAGTAAGATATTACACCTTTTCAGGTCTTCACACAACTTCAACTATTTATGAACTATGCTTTGCGTTTACTGAGCAAAATAGGATCAAATAAGAAAAATTACACCTTTTCAGGTACTTCAGCAACTTTCAACTATTTATACAACAGTGTCATTTCATTACGGTACTGCTAAATATAGGACTCATAGTAAGATTAATACACCTTTTCAGGTACGTCACTACAACTTCAAAACTATTATGAAACTAGTGTATGCGTACTGCTAAAGATAGATCCAAGTAAGATATTTACACTTTTCAGGTACTTCAAGCAACTTCAATAATTGATAACAGTGTCACTTCATTTACGGTACTGCTAAATAATAGATCAAAGTAACGATATTAACACTTTTAAGGTACTTCACACAACTTCAACTATATTTATTTATAAAACTAGTGTAATTGCGTTACTCGCTAAAGATAGGGGGGAAAAAAAAAAAAATTCCCAAAAAGGTTAGAATTACTCATTACTATTTCCAGATCTTTAATCTAGATGTTATAATACTCAAAAACAAAGATTAGAGGACTCTTGAAAACATCGAAGCAGAAGACATTCTTCTGTACTTGTATATATAGGTTACTCTTATTCAGAAAGTAGCAGACTTAATTGAAGCAAGACTAGCAATTCGAAGTGGAATTTAAAGTTTTAATTTGGCTTATGCGCAATTATTATTTGTAAATGCTACTTGAACATTTAAAATTTTATTACGTTTATTAACATTTTTTGATGTCAATATTTCAAATATCGGCACAGGAGGGATATAATTTAGAAAGTGGTTTAAAATTAATATAATAAAGAACACTAATTTACAATTACCTTGTAGCCTGTATTTTTAATTATGGATAATTGTAGTTTACTAATTGAAAAATAAATAACAACAACGAATTTGAAAATAACCAGAACGGTGTAACTTCTTACGATTTTCCCTAATATGATATTGTTCACAATTATTTTTACTAATAATTGATAAAATAGATGTTGTAAACTCTTGTTTTTTTAAACCTATTAAATAATAGTTAAATCCTGTTTTTAGTTTTTACCAATAATTTGGTTATTGTATTACCAGGTGTATTAGAAAGGCATGCGTTGGTTGGATGGGCTTATACTTCTATGAAAAACAGACAACAAACAGAAAACAAATAAAAAATAGTTATTCTTCATACAGCTTAACTTTGAGGAAAAGTACAACCTACTTTTTGAAACTTGCCAAACGCAAGTTTCAGGAATAAATTTGCATTAAGCCTAATTATTTGTTGTACGATTGATTAAGAATGAGGATTATTACTTAGTTTCTTTTTTACGAATAAAAATGCGTTTAAAAATGGCTATTATGGAAACATCTAAAATAATTGGTTTGGAAGTAAAAAGTCCTTATTATGAAAGTTCACTTCAAACATTTATGTTAGGAAAAAGTAGGTACTCACCCTGGAGACGAAATGCGCGACAGAACATAGTGGTACCATATAGTTTCATGGTTTGAAGTGATCTCAGAGAAAGGCTCGCAGGTGCGGGGCGTTAACCCAAATTAAGTAATTTATGGTACCTTTAGCCAATGCCACTTGGACGCAGCAAATCGCGGACGATAAGAGAGTGTTAAATAATTTTTACCATGATATTACAATCTGCATTATTTAAATTAAAACATTACCATTCTTAGACATTCAAAATTAACCTTTTTACTTTTAAAATCTAAATTTATGAAATTAAAGTAAACACAATGTTATAGGAATCGGACAGGCACCATATTTAAAAAGGACTGTACAAAAGTTTTTTCTATGGCATTTCGAAAATATAAAACCCTTATTTAGTCAATATTCGTTAAAAATTATAAACAAATTTACCTTGATTCCAACACGCATTACAGAAGAACTGTAAGATTGATGGCTAAAAGTCGATTTTTTTGTTTTTAATGACTTAGCATGTTTTTTCCGACGACCACAAACGCGGGAAAATAGTTTTGTCCGTCAAAAGCGGAATTAAATGTGTTTATTTATTGCCTCTTAACGGAGGTCTACAGACGGGCCAATATTTTAAAAACACCTCTTCGCACACACACCACCACACACACTACACACACACACCACACACACACACTCTCACACCACACACCCACAACACACGCCACAAACACAGACACTTTGGGATCGGTGGGAGGGGTTTGGGCTCTGATGGGTCATGTTTGTTGAAATCCTAACATCCGGACATTTGCAATAGTCCTATTTTTGGATTCTAAATCCGCCTAAAAAAGTTAAATCCTGTTTGGGGGTAAAACACAATTGATAATACCAATTTTAATAGACTCATGCGCATATATGTCTATTACCTGTAATGCAGTTGCAATCAATATCTTGTAGATAAAGAATTTTCCAATCAATTTTTTTTACATCATTGTTTAAAATGGAAAAGAATACAATTTATTTAAGTAACAGAAATAGCATTAAAAAAATAATCACTCCTTGTTATAAAATAATCCACAGGCATTCTCTTTTCTCTGTCGAAGGAGAAGCTCTTAGCATCTTCCCACAAAAAAGAGAATTTTCGTTCTCCTTTTTTGTGTCTTCATCTTACGCTCAAAACCCGAAAATTATGTACAATCATACTCAAAGTTTTAACGTCTATCATGTTTTTATTTTACTTTAAAATTACATAACAAAACGCTTTACAGGTATAATATTGTAACTAGCTCAGCTTCCACCTTCTAAGGGCTTGAACGTCCATTCCTATATACTTCACAATGGAGGGTCTAATTCTAATTAATTATTATGTCATAACCACTAAGACCCTAACTTGGAAACTTGTGTTTTAAAAACTAGTAGTTTTTTTTTTTTAAAAATGGACCCGAAAGGATAAAAAATTGCTAGCATGAATTTGGTACTGACTTCACTGACTTGTATTGCTAATAAATTGTTTGCACGAATAACTTGAAATACGTGAGAAAGCAAGAGAGTTAGAGTTGAGGGTAATTAGAACTAATAATAAATTGATAACGAAAGTGGGTCTACATCAGTGTTTTCTCGCCCTTCTTCGTGTTGTATTAAGTTAATGAACATAGTTTCGGCCTGATAAACGGTTAATATGTAATTGCCTACTCAGTGTCATAACTTAACTAAGTAGTTCACTCAATCTATAATGTTCATTCCACTAGGCCAACGTTTTTTATTACAATTGATATTTCATCGCCCCCATGTGCGAAGAAACATGGGATTTTTGGAATCAAAATATAACTAAAAGCAACATTATAAGGGGAATTTTTTGAAGTTGTAATAACTGATTGATTTAAAAGGTTTATCATGGGGTACGCCTAAGAAAGGAAGTTAGGCTATTGGATCTCTTCTGTATTTGATTTGTCAGGCATAAGTTGACTTTGCGGAGAGATCAAATAATACTGCCCATTAGAGGTAGAAAAAAAAACAATCCAAACTTGGGCATCCACTGAGGTTATTAGTGATTAGGGCCAAGAAAATGCACATTCGCTAGTGTTGCGGCAAATTCTTGTACGTGTTAGTACTAGGGCCTTGGCCATCGGATAAGCGCTCATGAAATAGCTGTTCCAGTGGGCCTGTCTATGGTTTTGTGCACAACACTTCCGTATTGTTTCAGGCATAACTGCAAAATTTATTCGCACGTTTTGTGATCCGACATGCCTCATCGTTGCATCTCTGAGGACATTCTTCACTCTCAGGGATTTTTGTAATTAGTTCAGATTTGAATGGTTTGTTGAAAGAAACAAACATATCGAAGATGTGGTAATATAGACTAATGACTACGTATAGTCGAATAGATTACATACATTCCGTATCGGCGTGCTGGGGCGTTCTGACGTTGGAGTGAGGGGGGAGGGAGAACTGCCCCTCGGTTGGACTTACCTGACCAATAGGAGCGAGGAGCGTCTTGACGCGGTTAGGGGCTGCCATAGCAACAGGGCACTGTTGCCCACATCTGCACCGCGGCGACGCTTCTCTGCGCCAGTTTCCTCAAGTGCTACTTAGAGTGACTACTTCGAGTTTACTTGCTAAATTTGTTGTCAGTGGTTTCGGTGTTTTGCTGGTTTGTTCGTTGCGTAATATCAGGGTCGTGTGTTGTGTGCTGTGTTTTGTATATCTGTACGTTGTACATTAACTATCACCGTAAATGGAAAAGAAGAGGAGGAACCATTGCTAATAAAAGAGGCCGCCCTCGCGTTCGCCAGTGAGAGACCATCACCATACACCAAAATCGGCCAGGGCTCCTCTGCCTGTTGCGCAGTCAGTCACGAGTACTTGTGGTTAAAGACCAGGAATTTTTTCAGCAAGAAAAGGGATAACGGGGGCTATTTTAATACCAGCTAGAAAAAAGTGGTAGGGAAAGATTCCGCAGCTGAGTTAGGCATAAACAAAAGCACCGTATGTTGCAATTTGCAAGGAGAAGGAAAGAACGTTTAAATGGGCGGTTGTTAATACGACCTTACAGGAACTCTCTCGGGAAAAGTGAGAGGAATAACAGATAAACCGGTTACTGGCCTTAGATGGTTTTTCCAACAGGACGCTATTCGCCGTCAGTATATGTAATAATTATTGAGAAAAGAACATGCCTAACTGTATAAAAAAAAAAAAAAAAAAAATAAAGACTGTTTGTTTCATTAGAGTTCAGAATCAGAAATAATTTATATTTCGTTGAATAACATAAAGTTACAGTGAAATAAGTCATTGATAAAATAGAACGTATATAAATATAACAATAACAATTAAATAAAATCAAACAATCAAATAGTCAACATAGGTTATTTCACATGTTTGTGCCAATATGACAGGAATTCTTTGAACAGAATATGGGCATTTTTCAAGCAAAATAATTTTATTGTTTTTTAGAAAAATTTGTGAGCTGGTTACGTTTTTCAGGTGCCGAGGCAGCGCGTTATAGTAGCCGTAGAGCTGGTATAGTGCATGCCCCTTTCGAAAAATTGTCAATCTATGGATCGGGTATATAGACCATTATTACCCCTGTGGCGGTATCCGTACTGATTTGATTAAAACGTGTTCTCTGCAAAAAGATGTGGGTTATTTTTGAAGAAAGTCAAAACTTCAAGTATATAGATGCTTGGATGAGTCGAGGAGATTCAGTTGCTTGAAAAAAAGGCTTACAGTGAAGCACGATTACCTGCTGCAGACATAATGCGAACAATTATTTTTGGGAATCTAAAACACCCTTAAATAATTTCACTAGAAGATACCCAGAATCCAATAGCATATTTCAGTCTACTGTATACATATGCATAGTAAATTTTGAACGATAGTTTCTTTACCAACTGCAGGCATTAAAACTCGAAAAGCCCAAAGGTAATTGAAGACAGCTTTGAGCATAGCGTATCTATATGTTTAGACCAGTTGAGCTTGTAATCAATGACAACACCAAGAAGAGAGGCAGAATGATGGTGTTGATACCATTTACGCTGAAACCCGCTAATATCACGAGAGGTTGGTGAGGAAAACCATGATTTTATGTTTTTTCTCATTCAATAGGAGACCATTTGACTCAAATCCTCCTTATTCAAGCTGACATACGGACTGATTCATAATAATTTCGAGGCTGTGAAATATCACGACAAGACGATAGAGCAGTTGTGTCATCCGCATAGCAAACAATGTCTGAATTTCATATTGGAAGGAAGGTCGTTTAATATATATAGAAAATAAAAAAGGACCAAGTACGGAGCCTTGAGGTACTCCTGAGCTGGTCCTCAAACCAAACCTCTTTGACAGTTGTCCTTTATTTGTTACAGAAAACTGTCTGCTTTCTCTCAGAGAGATATGAGGAAAGGAGTGAGAGAGTTTGAACCGTTCAAGCCATAATCTTCTAAAGGTTACCCAAAAGAACATAATGGTTGACTCAGTCGAATTAGGGGACGCAAATTTTGTTTAGAGGCAGCAGCATTTTTTACTCTTCAACGAGTGTTTTAGTTAAACTTTGGGGTTTCAATACCAAAAAGTGGAATATGAGGAGAATTTTATTAGAAAGAAATGACATTGTTGCTTGGCGTTGCCGATTTTTGCGGGAGGCTGGAAAGACTTAAATTTTGATAACCATAGTGTAGTTAGACGCAAAATGGGTAAATTACCGGCCACACTGTCTCTCGGAGGATGGACTGATGACACGACCTGAAGGAACCTTAGCCGCTCCTTTTGGCAAAGGTGGTAGGCTTTGAGTTTACTGCACAGCTACAGGTTACATCTGGACGGGTTTGTTGACTAATTGTTGCTTGTTGTTTGCTTCAAAGCAAACCACAGACTACCTTGGAAGGAAATTAACCATGACACTTTTTCTAAATGGTTCAGAGAATCACTTCTACCTAACCTCTCTGCTCCATCGGTTATTGTTTATGGACAAACGCCTCCATACCACTCCAAGATTTTTTAGATAAGGCCCAAACGCAAGGTAACAAAAAAGCGGAAATTCAGGGCAATGGCTTCGACGAGCATAACATACCCAATTTGCAGAAGATTTTACAAAAAGCCGAGATGTTTGAAATATGTGAAATGAATAAACCACCGGTCCCCAAGTATATTATAGTTGAGATGGCTAAAGCCCAAGGTCATAAAATTGTCAGGACTCCCATCTTACCATTGCCATTTTCAATTGCCAATAGAGATGGTTTGGGCACAAGTTAAGGGACACGTTGCCCGGGAACCAATTAAAAAATTTAAACATGGACTGAAGTTAGGAGGTTAACCGAAGAAGGACTTCAAAATGTTACAACCGTAGAATGGAACGGATAATCGTAATGCACACAAAAAAATCTATTCTTAGAAGCGGTTGGGCACAAGAAGGTCTCATTGAATCAGCAGTAGAGGAAATGATAATTCACGTGGAATGGAGATGACAGTGACATGTGAAACTAGTGACTCTTGAAGATTTTGCTGACAAAGATAGAGTGCAAACTGACCAAGGAACACAGTAAATATACGTCAACAGAACGTATGCTGACGAAAGCCAGATGATGACGATGATGTTTTGGATGGAATAAATCCACTGCCAGCTACGCACGGAAACGTCCTAGAGTTTTTCGCAGTATTAGGTAAAGATTCTTGTTGCCTCTATATTGAATGTTTATTTCAATAAAAATTCCCGAAAGTTTCTGATAATACTAGGTTATTTTAATACGACCGAAAACGTCAAGAAATACACCTGATACCTACTCAAATTTAAAATTATTGTGTTACTCTAGTGTGTTTTTGAGGCGGAAGGAAATCTCACTCATTTCCTAACGGTACAGGTTATGGACGAAACGTGCGGCTAGTGGCGACTCGGAGAAAGGTTTTATTGCACTTTTTCTCGCGAACCTCGGGCCGAGACACTGAATTGGAGTGGAGCTGAGGGGCGGTGGTTGAAGTATTTTGACAGCCCCCGCAATAAATATATTCGTGCTGTGAATGCAATATTAGGTTTTCAGAAGTACTCTACTTATTTGTCCTTCACGATATCCGAATTATTTTGTAGTTGCCAGATTATTATATTAGTATAATTGGTAACATTTTTATATCGCACATATTCGCTGTTAAATTAGAGAAATTTCGGTTTCTGATTTACTAGTGTAAACAATCAAAAGACAACACACACTTGACGCGTTGTTTGTTGGTTAAGTACGCTGGCGCGGACGCACCGTATGATGTTCTCTATCCCAGGTGTTCGGGGTGAGAAAGTGACCGCCTCACGGCAGTGCCCGCACCAACGCGGCAACACCGAGGCATCGGTGCGTGCTTCATAGCACGCTAATCTTTTAGCACCTAATCTCATACCTACCTACAGAAAAAAAGTCGTCATTTAGGGTGCTGTGATATTAGGCGCTATAAGGTTAGGTACTGTGCAAAACGATTCCAGGGTTCGTTTTAGGTTTTTGGCCGTGAGACTGTTTCAAGTTTCAGTGTCACAGCACCTCTCTCTTTGTTCCAAAGGCGGTCTTGGTGGGGACAGAGCGGTTGGAGGGAGAGATTCCAAACCTTGACCATGCCCCTCACCGCGCTACAGACGATCCCCGCCATTACAGCATGGGCCGGGGCTGTCCGACAGCATCAAGGCGAAGGCGACAACGAGATAGTACAAGTCTGTCTACTCGCACAAGGGAAGGTGTCCGTGCATATGGCGTGAAGCGGTATGTATGAATAACAACTAATGATGGTCAAGCCAAATATTAAGTACCTTGAATTTTGAATGAATGTTTAGGCCAAACCGCAAATTCTTGCACATAATCCAAATAATTGTATTATGATTTGTTCATCTAACTTTCATTGTGTTTCCCATTTTATAATAGAGTTTTATAAGTAGTTTTTGTTATCGCGTCATTGGGGAATTAAATGTGTTCAAATCCGTATATACCAGTCGCATTAAAAACCGTTAATAATTTGCATTCAAATCTCTATAACAAATAGGCTAAGCCGTTCCCTTCAATTATCCACTACATCACACAAAGTAATGTAATCAAATGTAATACGACGTAAGACACTATGAGTTTAAATAAAAAGAAAAAAAATTAATTTGGATTAAAACATAACATCCATAGGGAATCTGCAAACCGATTAAGAACTATAGTTTTAGCTTTTTAACCTCCCGATGTTCTATAAACAGGTGAAATTTGAACTCACGAGTTTTATACTTTCAGCTGAAAAAGCTAGTTATTTCATGTCCAAACAGTTAGATAAGTGTTAATAGATAGAATACAAGTACTATACATATCTGTGGTTTTCTCTAGTGAACTAAATACGAGATTAACTTAAAATGAACCCCGAACGATGTTAGAAGCATTTGAAACACTCGACAGAGTGTAACATAAGTGGTAGCGCACAGACGATTGGGGGGGGGGGGCTTCTTTATCTTAAAAATCAATAGAGTTCTTATTTAGACCAATAAGAAGCATATGTACCAAGTTTGAAGTCACTAAGGACCTTTATAATAAGAGTTTATCGCACAGACGGACGCACAACAACAAACCATTTCAATAAAGCCTTTCGATTCTTCCACGAAGCGTTTAATAAATAGGTGCGGCTTCCATTACATTATATTAAAAAAATATATTTACTTTTATAATTACTACATAAACTTATATAGTCAAAACTATGCAAATTTTTATAATTCATCTCCATAAATTAACGAAACTAAAACCTATGCTTTTTTATAGTAAAGAAAATCCAACTGGAAAAAAATAGATTAATATTAGTTTTAATATTTAACACAATGCTGGTTCTCCGTGTTATCATATGAGTGATTGTGCCCGATTGCGACGGATCCTCTACCTCATTGTGAGTGAGACATAGCTGTTTGTTCTCAATGTAAAACAAATCTACACTTCGTGTGTGCTGATATTTTAGAAAAGCACATGGAATCGCATGGACAATCACGTCGTTGAAATCCATGGAAGTGTAAGAACTGCTGCACAGGTAAGAGTAAACAAGCAAAAAGAAACAATTACTAAGGACATTATTGGCCAGATTGTGCAGAAGAATTTTTTGTCAAATTGGAGGATAGCCGTTAAGTGCTCAATTTGAAAAATCAATGTTATTATTTTTAAGAGAACAAATGGGTGAATTTTAAGGAGTCCCATACAATTTTTTTCGGGGGGGGGTAACAAGATTGATGAAGTACGAAGGGGAAAATCTGAAACGTACATTGACTGAAGTTAAAAACCGTTCAGTCCCGCACAATCTGCCCTTGAACAAACAAAATAGTGATTTAAGAAAATGTGTTGCTGAGTAGTAAAGACCCAATCAAGCTTGAGAAATATGGAGCAATATAATAGAAATAACAATATTCAGATTGATGGAGGTTTCCGGAGTCAGCTACATTGAAATGCCTGTCAGAGTTGTCCAGTATACCCGTTGAATTTTTGCCCACTGATGTGCAAGCAATGCCACAGGATTCCACCAAAAGCGGGAAAAGGGACCAAAGCCAATTGTTGTTCAATTTTAGAGCAGACAGACTAGAGAATGCCATGCTAACATAAGTGTAAAACAGTTGAAAATACAAAATCCATGGACTTTGTTCAAGGCGTTCCAGAAACAAATGTTTATGTTAACTACTCACACTTAAAACCCGCATAACAAAAGAGTTGTTTATTTCGTGCCAACAGTAAACTCAAGAAACATAATTGACGTTTTGTATGGACTGTGGAAGGTTAAAAGTTTTTTGTGAAAAAGTTTGGAGAAGTTGATATAAATTCTAAGTCCTTTCTGCAAAGGAAAGAAAGCAAAGCTGTAAAAGTTTAACAACCAGTGATAGGTGAAAGCATTAGATTTTGATTTTATAAATGATACGTTGAACATGGTTCTTAATTTTCTCTCTGTTTTTTTTTTTGCATACGCAGACGACACTGCTCTTTGCGATGTGGGGCCTACAATAGACGTTCATGTATTTCAAAAAGAATCAATGATGACTTGCATAAAGATTTGTAATTGGTTAATCCATGTAATAGATTTAGCTTTGTAAAATTGTAAATAAAGTCTAAGTGTAATTACATTTTTTATAATAAAAAAAACAAAAGAATATTTGCACGACATGTTGAATTGCGTTTATCCACTCCCATCAATGTCTATATACGCTGTGGAATTTTCTAGTATATAAATGGTTGGAAAGTGTTAAATATATAGGTTTATATATTGGTGAGTAATATTAGAAGTGAGGATATACAATGTGGTAAACTATAGTAACAAAAAGGGTAAAGGAAAATAAACTATTTCACTTTAACTATTTGTAAAAATGTTTTCTTAGTGAATGTGACCCCAGTTGGAGCAGAGTGTATGTGGCCATGGTTGTGAGAATACCATGAGGTATGGGATATTGCACTTTATGGAGGTGGCATATGCCACTGTTCTTAAAAAAACCTATTTGTAATGACCCAAAGACAAGTGCCATGTGCGGAAAATATATACAATGTAAAATATAATGAAAGCCATGAGCTAAACCTTTTTACAGAACACAAATATTATATAACTTTCACGACGTAGATTTATAAGTAACGTCCTCAATATGTGTAAGTTTCCATCAAGAGTTTTATTTATGTTAAATCTAAAACCATCAGATTAAATAGAACTACCAGATCTATGTAATTAATATTTTAAACTACGAGGTGTCACCCCGATTTTTTAACCAAAGGAAAAATCGAGTAGACATCCGTTTTGGTTATCTTTGGCCCAAATCGTTTAATGTACTTTGTGAGATTCTTTGGAAATAAGGTTTATATTTTTGATAAAAATCAGAATGTTAAAAATCAAAGCTCATAAACTTGTTAAAAGAATATAGTTAAATAGATGTGTTGAAAGTTTATAATATATAACAGCCGATAATATAAATTTTTTATTTACATTGCTTGTTATAACTATTAGACTAATTATTTATTTGGTTTTGCAAAATGTTAAAAAAACTGTATTGTTTTACCCAAATGTGGGGCAGGGGGGATATTTATTACGGTACTATATTAGCTATTACTGAATTATTGTATTAAATAACTTATTTTAATGTTTGCAGCACACCTTGGAATGTTTATTTTAATATTTGTTAATTAGATTTCATATATTATTAGTTTATTAAATTATTTGTTATTAAATAGTTTCAATAATTATAAATTTACTGAACGTTATTAAATTTTCAAACCCACCTACAATATATATTTATTTTGTCTATATCTTCAATATATATATCTTATATGTTATGTCAGATGGTGGGGTGTGCATTGCTTTGTTATTTTCATTATTTTTTGTGCACTTGGCCTAAGCAAATAACTTTGCAAAAGGAATTTTTGCTTGAAAATGTAATTAAACTTGTACTGTTAGTTAAAGTTAACATATATTATATTTATAACTGAGCTTTGTATGCACACTCTATGGATTATATTATACAACTAGACTATTTTTTTATTTGGTTTGGGAATGTCCAGATTCCCTATTGTTTACCAACTCTCCCACTGCAATATTTTATTACTTTATGTAATCGTTTTATCCACTCCACTGGCATTAATTATTTTTTTTTTTTTCTATTTATTATTCCTTTGGTAAATATTTTGTAATGCTTTATAATTATCATTGTTTTACTTTGCACATATAATTGTTAAATAGCATTGCGTTTATTTCCTAAGGTAATATAATAATAATCTCAGTTGGTAACTCACCATTTATTAGAGTTTACACTCCACTGCATTTAGAGTAGTTTTACTGAATTTAGAGTTTAAGGTGAGGGGTGAGGACAATGTTATCTCCAGAAATATGAATTGGTACGCAATTGAACCACTAAGATAATTGTTAATTATCTGATTCAACTGAACTCCCCGCTTCATCGCGGCCGCTTGGAGGTGCACTGGGAGGTAAATTGTATTTAATTATTATGTATTTTGAGATAATACAAAGAAGAATTGAACTTGATCTTTGAACATGAAAAAATTTGATTTATCATAGAATATTATTTTAAATAATATCTATTAAAAAGTGTTTATTGTTGTCTAATTCAATTGACATGAGTATATTATTTTAAAAAGGTGAAGATGTCTAAATTCTTTCAAATGTGCTTATTTGTGTTGTGTGTGTTGTGGTGGGGCTTAATATGAAAATAATAATCCATGATTACCGATTACAAATTAAGGTCCCTACATATTATAACATAAAAATTGAATCACAACATATTTCTTATTTCGAACAAACTTATTTGGTAATCCGTTGAAGTGTGAAGAGAATTTTCTAAGAAAAGGTGGATCAAGAATAGTTTTCCTGGAATATTTTACAATTTGAAAACTATTCTAATATTATTGTTTCATAATATAAAATTTTAACTGAGTATTTAACAGATTATTTGACGACTATCAGTTCATGTTCGTAAAACAGGCAAGAAACATTTTAGGGGGTGGGGTGGGACCAAATAAATATCAGAACAGTGCGTGATCAGTAGATATGTAGACTAGCAAAAGATTTATATATATTACTAGTATATATATATATTGCTAGTGATATATATATATTACTAGTTATATATATATATAATTACTAGCAGTAACCCCGCGGCTACGTACGCAATGTTTCTGGTTAAAAAAAACCTGGACAATGTATCTGATGTATTCTTTTTTCTATGACATAATAAACAGTCTAGGAGATAATCGATAGTTCACTCAAAGCTATTCCAATCTCATCTCCTTAACCAATTTAGATTTAAGTTTAAAAGAACAGAGGTTTGGGATCCTGAAGACGTAAAGTGAAACACAGTTTTTATAAGATTTAGTATTTGGGGGGGGGGGGGGGGTGCCTCCCACATTTCCATGATAATTTATTGAAGTTCTTCGATGGCTTCAGTAACAATAAGAGTTAGCCTTTTTATCCCAATGACGAAATTGTATAAATAGCAGTTTTCTATTGTATTAGATAGATTATTGATTATTGGCGCATTCTAAATTTTAAACATAAATAACTTCGTATTTGCAATCTGCATTACACTACTGATTAAGTACATAAAATAATTCAATATTTACTAAATATTTTTAAATGTAAACACTTGCTTGTCGTTTTGGTCCGTTCTGGTCTGTTTCTTCTGCCTCTTGGATGCAACTTTAGCTGAAAAGTGTTAAACAAAGCTACTCTAAGTGTTAATTCAAGACTAAAACTATACCGGCGGATCCAAAAGGCAGCACAATCCGTATAGCAGTTTCAGCGTGATTCGAGAACAAACCTCCAAACATCTTAACAATCTAAACATACAAACATCCAAAATATCCAAACATTCAAACTTTTCCCAGCATTTATAATATTTAGTGGGAAATATAACTTCTGTACAGATTATCGCCGGCCAGTGAACGCACATATAACAGCGCGTCTTGTTTTGGCTGGTCTAAAGTAAATAAAAACTTGTAATGAATCTTTACAAAAGATTATTTATTCAGCCTGCTACCCCAGCCTCCTGAGTTTTGGTGTATTGGCGCAAATCTCTCTCTTTAGTAATGATTGCATAACAAATTTAAACACAAAATGTGTTAAAACCACACATTGTCAAAGCTGAACATTCATAGACTAAAAAAGAGATGTATGAGACCATGTTAAAAAAGACGTCTATCTTAAAAAGAGGAAGAGGGCTAATTACAAAATTACTTGAAAAAAACCTTAGTACAAGTATAAGGCATCAGAAGAACCAATATAATATTACACCAGTGCAATACTACAACCATCGAAGAAAGTAAATCCTTAACACCTTTGTATCTACTCTGGTATATACTGAGTGAGATCGACATACATTTATGGTCCCACCGCCACTATGCGGCCGTAAGAAGTTTGCCGCAGTCCTACTTTGTAGACTGATTGTTTGTTAAAATTAATCTTCCTGATTTATTGAGGATCAAAAGTTATTAATTGTTTAGGACGCAATCTCAATACCTCTCAAAATATTCCATATGATACTATTAATACACATAATCCATTTCCATTGTAATCTATTTTATTAACCAGTATGTTCAACATTAGGAGAAAGAAATAAAATTGTATAATATAGAACACAAAAATAGGGCCTGTTTTTCAATCTCGGTTTTTTTTTATAGTTTTTTAAAGAAATTATAATTATCAGAAATAAACTTTGGTTATTTCCTTGGCTATCACTTGCCCCTACAAAAAACAATGCATTGGAGATTAACCTATGGTAACCAGGGCAGTGTGTCTCAGCACTCAAGTGCACATGTGGCCACAAGGAAAGACCCACAATGTGTAGACCTTTGAGTCAGAGGGCCACACTGCAACCATTAGAACGAGACACCTGTAAACCCCGCTGCGTGCCTCGGTGCAATAACATCAAATATCAAAATTGTATTGTGTCTTCTGAGTAATTATAGACCAAGCCTATTTGGTTTTTTATTTGTTTATTCTGAAATGGCTCCAAAAAAAACAATATTGTAGGGGCGTTTTTATCATAAAAGAAAGCTAACATTATGGTTTATATTTTTATTAAAACTTAAATTAAATGAAAATTTGGGAACGAAATATTGGGATTTCTCATTTGATATTAGATTGTGAAACGACGTCAGGGTAAAAAAACGAACATGTATTCCTATGGTGGCAAGTTTAGTACTGGTAGTTTTAAATTGTTAGGAAGGCAGTTGACTGCCTTGACTTGATTAGAAACTTGATCTTGTTACGAATATTGGGTTCTCCTTGTTTGATAACATTTGGACTAATGAGATAACACGCGCGGATGTCCTGCAAAGAGTTCCTTGGAGGAGGGAGTATAAAAGGCGCCAACCTCCATAATTTTCCTTTCTACTACCTTCTTTTGGTTATTTTATCGTTTTGGTTGATTACAGTGGCAAACCGTGTTTTCCTTTTCTTAAATGTTTTTTTTTTTTTTTTTTTTTCCGCGAGGGATTTTCGAGGTAAGAGCAAACCAAATTTATTGTACGTTTTATTGAAATAGTCTTACCTGATCCTGATATAAAACTAATTTCGTGTTGTCTTTTTTTATATGAAAAA